>NC_134272.1:13792078-13872078 GCF_031893055.1 Leptodactylus fuscus | reverse complement strand
CCTAAGCCAAAACTGCCAAAACCATATGCCAGATCTGGGCTCGGCCACAATGAGTAGGTAACTTTTTGTATTTCTCTGGGTCATGGCTTCACAAAGTAACTGTAGTCGATTTATTGGTTAGTCCTGGACTAAATGGCGCTCAATAATGTAAAAACTGCAAAGAGATCATCCCCTTACTATACTCTCAAGAATGTCCACCTAAGGATCAGGGCAACTCAAAGTTGGTGACGCAACTTGAAACGATGCTAATAATTGGGGCAAGTTGTGTCTTGGTCCCAATTCACATCTACTTCAGGTTGCTTCTGGAGTCATCCAAGGCAACCTGAACCTACTGGAATCTACCAAGGCAACCATCTTGTCCAGTGCTATCCCATGCTAATAATTGGGGCAAGTTGTGTCTTGGTCCCAATTCACATCTACTCCAGGTTGCTTCTGGAGTTATCCAAGGCAACCTGAACCAACTGTAGTCAACCAAGGCAACCTGAACCAACTGGAGTCAACCAAGGCAACCATCTTATCCAGTGCTATCCAATGCTAATAATTGGGGTAAGTTGTGTCTTGGTCCCAAAACACATCTACACCAAGTTGCTTCTGGAGTTATCCAAGGCAACCTGAACTAACTGGAGTCAACCAAGGCAACCATCTTGTCCAGTGCTATCCAATGCTAATAATTGGGGCAAGTTGTGTCTTGGTCCCAAATCACATCTACACCAGGTTGCTTCTGGAGTCATCCAAGGCAACCTGAAACAACTGGAGTCATCCAAGGCAACCTGAAACAACTGGAGTCAACCAAGGCAACCATCTTGTCCAGACCTGGGCAAAAATTTAAATGAGTCCTTTATCTGTTTTTGGTTCCTCATATCTAAACTATCTTCAGTCCTCACCATCCCTGGTCAGGAGGTCCTAGCATGTCCTTGCCCCCCACTTCACTATCCTTGTCTGTAGAGAGGGACCATCAAAGGGCGTTTTTTTACTCTCCATGATCCTAAAAAGCCCCCCAGGGCCATTACGCTATATATGTTCTTAGGCTCAGTGGGTTGTCAGTGGAACAGTTGAGCGTCAGAAACCCAGAAATCCTAATATGGTTAAGACAAAAATAAATTTACAGAACACCCTTCTGCTCCGTGGGTCTGCGCTGCGTCGCGCGTTCTACTTATTTCTGAGAAGTTTTAATAAGAATATTTGCTTTTCCAGTGTTTGCTGTCACTTAAAAGGAAGGAAGATTTGGCAGTGGAGTCAGAGCAAATGTTAAGGTTATTTTCAACCGAAGTAGGAAGCAGAAGACAACGATGATGTCATCGCTGCTCCATTAACCCCACATCTGCCGGGCCCACTCACACAATGCCCTTGTTTTATTCAAATTCTGATATCATAGAGGGGAATATCTCATATTGACTGAAATAACCCATATCTGTCACCATCAAATAAGCAAATAAAACCCATAAAGGATTTTTTTGTTGTCTTTAGATCTGGTAACAGGACATCCTGTTTGTGCTTCTTGTTTATTGGATTCATTTGGGAAATTTGGTCAGACCATAGAATAGAAGGTCTATTGTCTATTATATACCTGCAGAGTTGGGGTGATTTCTACTTCCCCATCAAAAATCCTATTAATTGTATGGGGTCACATGACTTCATGCCCTATAGGAGGAATAGATCATACGACCGGGAGACTGGGATTTTTTTTTTCTTTTTATAGAATGGACAATTATGGAAGTTAATAAAAATAACAAGAACAAACAAGAATAAAAAAAATTGGCCCATTTTATATGGCCAAGAGAGCCCCATCCCGATAAAAAATTACGTGTCAAGATGGGCTAAATAAAAGTAAAATTTAAAAGAAAAATATAGCTACTTTTTTTTCATAAATAGCGCCACCCCTGTTCACAGGTTGTGTATGGAATTGCAGCTCAGTCACATTAAATTCAATAGACTTGAGATGCAATACCAGACACCACCCATGGACAGGTGTGGAGCTGTTCCCTAAAGAAGGAGTCATGTTTTTCTATCCCTGACAACCCCATCAACTTTATTTATTTAGTATGGGGATCATGGAATTCACAAAAAAATTTTCACCTTGTCGTATAAATCCACCTAAAAATTTGGGCAAATTTTCAAAAATTCATTTCACGTCTATATTAATTTATTGTAATTCCCTCAATTCTCAGAATTTATTACAAAATTCTACCGGTTGTCTTTGGAAACAGACAACAGTTTCGATCCGCTATGTTGTCAGGCATGTGACCAAAAAATTAACATGTGACTTGTGTCATCTAAGTTCCCACAATGCATTGCTGGAAGAATTCTGGATTCGTATGTGAACAGATTAGAAAATATCATAAAAATTAAAATCTGATAAATTTAGGAAAACTTTCATAAATCGACTTTTAATGTTAAAGATTGTTATTGAAATTATTGTCTCCAGCTGGGAGTTGTAGTTCCCCCATAGGCCAAGTTAAGGACGACTTAGTTTATTGACCCACAAAGGTGTCCACTTAGATCACGAATAGTGACCAGTTTATATAATGGCCTGATTTTGTGAACCGAAACACACAAGGGGGTGGAGCCTTGCTAATTTGCATAATAAGGATACTCCCACGAGGAACAGGGTCGGGGCTTAAAAGGGCCTGCAATTTCAGATTCAGTCCATGGTATGTATAGAAAGGACACCTATAAAATCAGATTTTGTAAGCTGCCGGGACTCATGTTAGGCCCGTGTCCATGACCTAAGAACAGCTGGCTCGTATCCTGACAGACTCCAGCCATGAGCAGAGACATGGAGCATTGAATCCGCCAGCTCTCGCTGACACCATCTACTCCGAGGTAATCTCCATACAGATAATATGCGGGGTCAGCTCATTTGCACACCCTGAATGACGGCTCATCAGGAAGGATGTTGTGATGTCACTCGACCCACTCACATGACCCGCTCTCTTGTCGGGAAGTGTCACACAGCAGCCCTGCCATTCATTCTTATTACATCACTCAAGAAAGAGACAAGGACTCTTCTCCCTCCCTGACCTTCCGTTGCTATGCAGGTGTGGACTATAAAAAGTCCTGCAGGATTCCCACACATCACAAAGCCAATGTTCCCAGCTGATCTGGAAGTCAATGCTAATGTATATGTATATGCTGCCGTGAAGGGGTGCAGGTGCAGCGGCAGGAGAGGGGGCACAGAAGTGGAGTCACTAAGTACCCAAAATGTAGAGTCACAGGGGAGCAATAAGTACCCCAAGTGTCAGCCTGTCATTATCCTGTACCCCAAGTGTCAGCCTGTCATTATCCTGTACCTCAAGTATTAGTGTGTTATTGTTCTATACCCCAACTGTTAGTGCGTTATTATCCTGTACCCCAAGTTTCAGCCTGCCATTAATTTGCACCCCAGGTATCAGTGTGTCATTATTATGTACCCCAAGTGTCAGCGTGTCATTGTCCTGTACCCCAGTGTCATTGTCTTGTACCCCAACTATCAGCGTGTCATGTTTTTTAATGCTGTGTTCAGACTATGCAGTATCTCGCAGTTATTTGGTGTCACTCTTCAGTCCTGCAGAGAACAAAGCCTGAAGTCTGAGCTGAGCCAAGTAAGAAATCTACTGTACATGTCGCTGCTGTCACTAGAGCTCTGGCAGACACTTGGCGTCCCCGCACTGTATAGGATAATACCGCCATGTCCACAGTCCTTTCTCATTGAAGACAATGGATTGAGACAGGGCTGAGAAATGACATATTGGCCTCTTTACAGCAGGAGTTGTCACCGCTCCATCGTGCCCATCTATAGTACGTCCTCCATTGATTCCTCCTGGTACCATTACCTCGAAACTCTCTATTTACAAATCTCCGACTGTATACAGGACCTGTATAGACCAATGTGTCTCCATGATAACAGACTACGAGCACACTTTGGTGTAGTCTGATCTTACAGGCATGTGTGACTTTCCTATAGATATTTCCTTGTAGAACAATTCCTAGAATCTCCTTCTACTTTTCATATATCTTGAGGGATGTCTTCAGATAATTTCCTTTCCGGTTCTAAATTTTATTAATAAAGCGAGATCTTAAGAAGCCGCCGCTTTTCATCTCGAGACGTGTAAACTGCTTTACCGGTATCGTGCCTCGGGGTGCGCAGCTAATTGTTGCCCCTAAGTGATGTCGTGATCTGCATATTCTAGACATGAGCACATCAAAGACAATGTCATCTGCGCAAACAGCAAAATTCCTTTAATCTGGGTTTAAAGGGATTTTTCAGGAATGTAATATTGATGACCTGGCCTTAGGATCTGCCATTAATATCTGATCAGGGGGGGGCCCGAGTTATGGCGGTGCAACTTCACTGAGCAGCTGAGACCTGCAATACCGGGCATGACCACACCAAATATGCGGCGCTATGTCTAGTAAACAATGAGGAGAGCGCAGCCCCCTCAGTCAGCTGGTGGGTGGGGGTCTCTGTTACACCTAAGATGAAGGAGCAATGCCGGGACCAGCAAGGTGGAGACAGCGGGTCGGAGGTAGTCAGTTTTTGGCCAGAATCCAGTTCATCCGCTCAGGTCTCTGATCTCTGCGACCAATTTCGAGGGGATTTCCACTCAGAAGATATTAAGATGAGATCAAACATGTCGGTTTTGTTTGCTGTCTGCCGGCAATGTCTGGAGGGGCAGATGAGTCTGTCGCATGTAGTATGGCGGTATTTACCGACAGTGTTATATGAGGGTTTACAGCAGGATGTCATCTGTATATGACACTTAGAGGAGATCCTGACGGACGAGAGATGTCCCTTCGCCTACATTAAGGGGAATATTGCTGCTATGGCCATATACAATACTGCACACAGTCCCCGGACTATCCATACAACATGCTCAGCACAATGCCCATACTAAACAGAGCAAATAAGAGTTGTGTGCAAAAGTTTTAGGCAGGTGTGGGCCACATGCTGCAAAGTAAGAATGCTTTCAGAAACAGAAGGGTCAATAGTTTATTTTTGTCAAAGAAGTGAATGAAGAAAAGAGAAAGGTAAACCCCATCAATATTTGGTGTGACCTTTACCCTTTGCCCTCCATCAGTTCTGCTCGGTACTTGAAGACGGTTTTTGGCTGAACTGGGCAGGGAGGTTGTTCCTGCCGCCATCTTGGAGAAGGAAGCACAAATCTTCTGTAGATGTAGGCTTGCTTCAATCCGTCTGTCTCTTCATATCATCTGAGACAGACTGGATGTTGATTAGATCAGGGCTAGATCTTTGGTGGCCATATTGTCGCTTCCATGACTCCTCCTCCAAAGGACAAAGGTCATGTAAAATATTGATGAGATTTTCCCATATAAAATACAATCCACAATGCCCATGCTTAACACTAGCCCTACTATCCATATGTCACCTGCCCCACTAATCACTAGCCCAACTGGCCATATGTCACATGCCCCACTAAACACTAGCCCCACTATCCATATGTCACATGCCCCACTAAACACTAGCCCCACTGGCCATATGTCATATGCCCCACTAAACACTAGCCCCACTGGCCATATGTCACATGCCCCAGTAAATTCTAGCCCAACTGGCCATATGTCACATGCCCCACTAAACACTAGCCCCACTATCCATATGTCACATGCCCCACTAATCACTAGCCCCTCTGGCCATATGTCATATGCCCCACTAAACACTAGCCCCACTATCCATATGTCACATGCCCCACTAAACACTAGCCCCACTGACCATATGTCACATGCCCCACTAAACACTAGCCCCACTATTCATATGTCACATGCCCCACTATTCATATGTCTCATGCCCCACTAAACACTAGTCCCACTTGCCATGTCACATGCTCCACTAAACACTAGTCCCACTTGCCATATGTCACATGCCCCACTAAACACTAGCCTCACTATTCATATGTCACATGCCCCACTAAACACTAGCCCCACTGGCCATATGTCACATGCCCCACTAAACACTAGCCCCACTATCCATATGTCACATGCCCTACTAAACACTAACCCCACTGGCCATATGTCACATGCCCCACTATCCATATGTCACATCCCCCACTAAACACTAGCCTCACTATCCATATGTCACATGCCCTACTAAACACTAGCCCCACTATCCATATGTCACATGTCCCACTAAACACTAGCTCTACTATCCATATGTCACATGCCCTACTAAACACTAAACCCACTAAACACTAGCCCCACTGGCCATACAAAATACCAGCCACAATGGCCAGACTAAACACCATAGCAAAAATCCTGTAACACTGCTCATAGTAAGGCTCAGGCCGCACTGTCTGTAGCCACCCGGCTGCCTGTACCCACCATGGCTGAGGCAAGGTGCTCACTTTGCCCCATGGCGCAGGCACCCACATCATGCCTGACTACTTAGTCTAGGGTAATACAGATAATAACATTATACATCTTATTAGAAGGTTCCCTGGTTAGAAGATTTGGGAGTTTCCTTGTAAGTTTCCTGGTATACTTTCCGCCAGAGGCGATGTCTACCGTCTTCGTCTTCCACCTATCGGCGCTCTGCTGTCCTCGCTATTACAAGGCACTTTCCCATAGACTCTCATTATTACAGGAAGAACCGGCTGAGCGACTTCTACATCCATTAATAAGCTCATCCCTCACATCTTATGTCAACACCTCGTGAGTGTTATTATTGTACATACTGTACCCAGAGACAGTATAGATCATTATATGGGTGTGAAAAGTATAACCGCAAGGCTAGGGATAAAGGTGAACAAGCACAACCCTAAATCTAGCAGCATCAAGCATGAGGTCATAGTCTAAGTTCTGGGGTGGACTTGGGGTTATGAGGGTGTTCTATAGCTGGCACTGTATATGGGAGTATGCTACAGCTGGGGGAATACAGGGTCTGGCTGGCACTGTATATGGGAGCAGGCTGTGGCTGAGGGAATATAGGGTTTGAATGGTACTGTATATGGGAGCAGGCTATGGCTGAGGGAATATAGGGTTTGAATGGCACTGTATATGGAAGTATGCTACGGCTGGGAGAATATAATGTCTGGCTGGCACTGTATATGGGAGCAGACTATGGCTGTTGGAATACAGGGTCTGGCTGGCACTGTATATGGGAGCAGGCTATGGCTGAGGGAATATAGGGTTTGAATGGCACTGTATATGGGAGCAGGCTATGGCTGAGGGAATACAGGGTCTTGCTGCCACTGTATATGGGAGCAGGCTATGGCTGAGGGAATATAGGGCTTGGATGGCACTGTATATGGGAGCAGGCTATGGCTGAGGGAATATAAGGTCTGGCTGGCACTGTATATAGAAGTAGGCTATGGCTGAGGGAATATAGGGCTTGGATGGCACTGTATATGGGAGCAGGCTATGGCTGAGGGAATATAAGGTCTGGCTGGCACTGTATATAGAAGTAGGCTATGGCTGAGGGAATATAAGGTTTGTCTGGCACTGTATATGGGAGCACTCCATGACTGCAGAAATACAGAGTCTATATGGCACTGTATATGTGGCATTGTCTCATTGCAACTAAATGTTGAGGCGCTCTCTTACTGGAGCTGCATATGGGAGCGCCCTCTGTCAATGTGTTTGCTATATAGAGACTTACTGGCACTTACTGTTTATAGGGGACACTTTATTACTATCATTATTTATGGGACACTCTCTTACTCTCACTTTATATAAGGGAACTCTCTTACTGAGACAAGGAATGTGGACACTCTGGCTGTGAGTAGGTACCTGGCACTGAGTTTAGGAACACTGTGTTGATGTCACTGTGCCCTTATTGTAATTGTCTATAGGGGCACTCTCCATTACTATCTATGGGGCACTGTCTATAGGGGCACTCTCCATTACTAATGGGCACTGTCTATAGCGGCACTTTTTTGCTGAGTAGATATTGTCACGTGCACTATTTACGGATGTTGTGCATGGGAACGTTCTCTGGGGTCACTGTTAGGGGTATTCTGGCACTGAGTATGGGTCACTCTATGGCTGCAAAACTTTTCTGGGGGCTTTGTGTATGGGGTCTCTGACTTTCAGGATACAGTACTCCATGGTGACCTTTTTTTTTCCTGACACTGTGTAGGGGGGACTCTCTGTTACTGTGTTTAAGGGTCTTTCTGGCTAGCCCTATTTTTGGGGGTACTCTGGTAGTAATTAATGGGGCAGTTGTTGTTATCTGGTGGCAGCCAGTGTTTGAGAACAGGCCTGGAACCAAAACTAGACATCAAGAGGAATCAACCTCAGCGTGTGTACCCCAAATACCAGGCTTAGTACCCAAACCCCCCAATCTCCACTGACTGATAACTCCAGGAAAGAGACTCCTAAATTGATCTGTATTTGTTATTTTGAGGGTGGGATTCTCATAAGAAGCCATAAAACGTCATCTATCATCACTGCGACAATTTTCTCTGACCCTCGGGAAGTTTTCGTTCTGTTCTTCTGGCTTCGTAGCTTTTCTAATCCTATTTTCACCAGTTTCTATCCAATTTAATACAGTTATTTTACTTACCCCATGTAGGTCTCCTGGATCAGAGGAGCAGAGCACTGGAGAATATCTGTGGACTTTCCATGGAAAAGGTTTAATTTTCCTTAAACAATGTGATACAGGAGAGAAAGAAAGAAAGAAAGAAAGAAAGAAAGAAAGAAAGAAAGAAAGAAAGAAAGAAAGAAAGAAAGAAAGAAAGAAAGAAAGAAAGAAAGAAAGAAAGAAAGAAAGAAAGGTGAAAGATGGAAACCAATGGATAGATACGATAACGATGAATGCGTAGATAGATAGATAGATAGATAGATAGATAGATAGATAGATAGGAGATAGATAGATAGATAGATAGATAGATAGATAGGAGATAGATAGATAGATAGATAGATAGATAGATAGATAGATAGGAGATAGATAGATAGATAGATAGATAGATAGATAGGAGATAGATAGATAGATAGATAGATAGATAGATTATAGATAGACAGATAGATAGATTATAGATAGATAGATAGATAGATAGATAGATAGATAGATAGATAGATAGATACTATGGATGGATAGATATAGATAGATAGATAGATAGATAGATAGATAGATAGATAATGACCCACTATTCATTTTATACACAACACAGTACTTGGTGAACCTCTAGTTTGGGCCTTTTCTTATTCACTATCAGGTCACTGGAGCAGTCAAAGCTCTTTCAAAAATAGATTTGCATATATTACTCTGTGCAGGTACAAAACACAGACACTATGCAAGTCCCAAAAAATTCTGGCCAAAACAGCATGCCTGTGCAGAAACCCAATCTTCACGTCCTCCTTTGGGGACCAAATCACTTCTTTATTTCCCTTTCAAAGAAAAACAGACATGATGGCTTAACAAGGACTGTGAGCGGGCAGCCTGAGGAGTCTAGAATTCCTTCCGAGACCTTCCGCAGGCATTGCTCTGAAATGCTGTCATTGACATTACAAAAGTAAACCCAGAGCTTAAAGTCCCAGCCAGGGACAATGTCAGAGCTCAAGAAGGACTGGGGACGGAGACAAAGAGAAACCCTTATTATTCCCCATCCTGAATGTAGCGAGAAGATGGACTCGGTCCAGGAACGCAGATGCAATATCACTCAGTAGGTTCATTGGCGGAACCAAGAGGGGGGCAATGAGATATAAAGTGTCGCACCTGTTACTAAACCAGTAAAAACTTTAAGGATACTGTAATATAATTAATCTACAACTTGTACCAAACAGGTCCTTGTGGTCCATCATTGGAGGCCAAAATTGATTCAAGAGTCTTCTTATCTTACGGTCTTGGCCTAGATTATTGCCCCCATCCCAAATGCCTGGTTCCCATTGTATTGGTGTCCCATTTTCCCAGTCTAGTGTCCATTCCAGTTCTTATTGACCAGTCCTGGTGTCTTGAGGTTCATTGCACCTAGAGTTTTTGTGACCATTTTCCAAGTATAGGGTACAGTTTCTAGTAACATGTGGTTTAGTGCAGTGGTCTCCTCGTCGCCAGTACGCGGACCGGTGCAACATGCCCCGTGGCCCGCTACTGGTCCGTGGACAAGCGGTTGGGGACCCCCGGTTTATTGCACCTGTCCCTGGTGTCTAGTAATTTGGTAGCTTAGAGAGTCTCTGTTTTCCCAAGTTTCTAGTGACTATGACCTTGTGCCCCTTTCTGTAGTGTATGGTATCTTGGAGCTCCAGGTTGTTGACCGGTGGTTTAGGTCTCAGTCCCAGATCTCCAGCACTCTAATAGCCCCTTATGTTTAGTGGTTTGGTGTCTAGTCAGTGGTATCTAATGGTTTGAAGTCTAGTAGATGGTATCTAGTGGTTTGGTGTAAATTATTATTAGTAAATTAGTAAATTATTAGTAAATTATTTCACTAGATTTCCAATGGTGTCCAGATCCTGGTGAGAAGTAGTCTATTCTACTGGCCCAATCCCTGGTGTGGAACATCTTGGAGCTTTAGTTCGATGTCCAGTGGCTTATTACCTCATTCCCTGGCATCCAATGTCCTGTGTGTCCTCGGATATTCCTGCATGCTATGACTATTTTCTGTATTTTTCCTTCACAAGAAGCTGTAAAACTTCCGGTCTACCAAAGGGTGACCAGTCCAAGAGTTGATGGTCTGTCCATGGAATTGCAAACAAAAGTAGATGTCCTCTACTAGAAGACGCTCATTGAGTTATAGGCACCTCCTACCCTGCTTTTCTTTGCCTAAACCTCTAGGGGACAACTAAGGGCCTAAGGACCCCACATAGTAGTCCACATACTATGTCCACCACTCTAGCCTCGTACCCTTGGTAGATATCAGATATCCATTCAGATGTCCATGCGTGAAACATCACAACTACTTAAAGGGCTTACCAAGACTACGATACTGAGCTCTATTTCTTCTTCTCGGGAATGACCTTGCATCCATATGACCAAAGGACGTGATGTCGCTTCTTGAGTAGAGGAAGTGAAGTTCAATATCATAGTCTTGGATAACCCCTTTAAGTCTAGTCTCGGAATCATTGGAGGTCCAAGTTCCTGGTCTCTATCAATGTTATCACCTGGAATGGCTGACCTCTGGCATACCAACTGTATTTCCCTTTAAGAAGAGTCACCATTCTTGTCCGAGTTCCTCTTTAGCTTCCAATGTCCTACATTATCCGAATTATGAGTAACCAAGTTTATGTAAATCTAGAGCAGAAAGTGAGGAAAAAAATCCTTTATTTCAGTCTACATCCTCAAACTAATCTGGAAAATCCCTGACTATAAAACCAGTCATCAATTGTCAGGCCAACGAGCCCGCTATTCATTAATGAACTCATTACTGAAACTGTAAACTAATATTTGGTCTACAGATTTCCTCAAAAAACACTTAAGCCTAAATGGGCAACAATGATACCCATTACTGTGCCCATAGCGGCAACCCCATAGCTCCTGAATGACCTATAACAATGCAGTTACATTCTTGCCCCTGATTCTTGTCTTCTACTGTCCTGCCTTTGTTTGTTTCAGTCTTTACTGCAGCTTTAATATTATATTCCCTCAGGATGAGGAATAGATCATTATTAGGTATATCTCCAATACGTTCACAGGGGGAACGAGCAAAGCGCATTCCTCTTCTGGCCACTTCTGTGTGGCGCCAGGATGCCAGAACACCACCGACCACAAAAGATTTCGCGGTTGTTTTAATTCATCTGTAACCAGAACTTGTATAAATGAAAGCGAAGCCAAACTATTCCCCTCCATAATGTGAGAAGCACTGATCTGTACAGATAGGGCAGGACAACAAGAAGGGTACGGGCGGCAAATTCCACATAAATATGTAGCGGGGGTCACTTACTTCAGGCTCAGATAATCAGGAATCATCCAAAAGTATTTAAAAAAAATTAAATTTTATATAAAATTGCAATAACTACGGGAATTCCGCTCAGACAGTGAAAATCTCAAGTGACAGCTGCTATTATTTTTGTTGTTTTTTTTTTTATTTATTTTTTATTTTTTATTTTGCTTTTCAGTACTTAGTTATTTTTTATTTATTTAGATTTCTTTTATATAATTTATTTACTTATTCAATTATTATTATTTTTTATTATTTATTTATTACTTTATTGCTTTTCAGCACTGTTATTTTTTATTTATTTTTTATTATTTATTTTTTATTATTTATTTACGTATTCATTTAGATATTTATTTTTTATTATTTAGCAACTAATTATTTGTTTTCTTTTATTGGGTTTTTAGGGTTTTTTTTCCATTGCAGAGAGTCCAGATTAAAAATTTCCTATCATTTTGGGTATGCAACTCAAATACAGAGTGTAGTCGTAGTCTGGTTCTACAGTCATATGCTGGGCAGGATTAGCCTTAATCTATGGGCTGTACAAGGGACTGACTACACACAGGGTTTGCTTGTAGCCTGTAAACATGGAGGACCATAAATGTGCATGGGAACTGTATACACAGCACGGCTCACCGAGAATGACCCCTGGCTCTACCATTCACCCTGCTTCTAAATGGAAACCATCAACATGTTGCTATTGACCGATCCACTTTAAAGCATAATAGTAGCATGTTGTAAATGGGTTGGTTGTCTCATTAAACAGGTTGACCTGAGGCAGCAGTCCGGCCCTACAGATCTTCTGCTACTTAAAGGGAATGTTACTAGACCCCAGCATATGACCCCCACTCCTGCACATAGATAAGGTCTCCTAAATCAGTGTTTTCCCCTTGTGATTTGCTGCCTCCATTGCTGTTTTAGTTGATATGCCAATTACCTCTTTGGAGCAATGACGGTGCGGCCATTACCTCTTTGGAGCAATGACGGTGCGGCCATTACCTCTTTGGAGCAATGACGGTGTGGCCATTACCTCTTTGGAGCAATGACGGTGTGGCCGTTACCTCTTTGGAGCAATGACGGTGTGGCCATTACCTGTTTGGAGCAATGATGGTGTGGCCATTACCTCTTTGGAGCAATGACCACACCCTCATTGCTCCTAAGAACTAATTTACATATTGACAAAAACAGCGATATCTTGGTAACAGAAGAAGCGAATCACAAGGGGGAACACAATTTGATTCAAGCGAGCCTAACCTATCTATCTGCAGGGCTGGGGTGGTAAGCTGGTTCTACTCTCTTTAAAAAATGAGGGGGGGGGGGTCTCTTTAAGTTCACCAAACTATACCGCTATTTTGCGTTTCCCAATTATCTCGAGTGGTTCAGTCTTTAACACTTAAATACCTACTACAGACAGGCTCAGTTGAAGAATAACCCAATCACAGGATCCATCAACAGCAACTTGCTGATGGTTTCCACCTAAAATAGATTGGTTATACATGGCAAAAAAATAATAAAAATTGTAGGACCGAGATGGATGATTTTGACATTTTCTGACTATGGAGGGTGGAGCTTCGCCGTCGCTCGCTTTGTCACTGAGGCGGCCTCCTGTGAGTTTTTCGGGCCGCACAAGTGAGCGGAGCGCAGATGTTGAGAGCACTACATTTTTATGCCTCCTGTTACAGAGGATCACAGCTGGTCATCCCATTAACAAGAACATGCTTGGGACAGGTCATTTTAATGGAAAGCCCGGCTGTGCCGATGGTTTCCTCCCCTTTGTGAAATTACTCGCCCGTTTCTCCTCAGCATTTATTACTTCTCAAAACATCTGGTTTGGGATTTTTGTAAAATCACAGGCATATTTCAGGCCCGCTGCCCCTCGCTTGTTGACAGAGAGAATTTTTTAATAAGGGTTAATATCATCCTCTTTTCCTCTACGTCTTAGTGTTTGGGAGTAATAAGAAAAGAGGGTCCCCCGGCTCCTGCGCTCTCGCCGCACCACGGCTGGTTTTATGGCCTCCCATATAAGACACCTAGATGTCTGACTTCCCCTTCTCCTGATGTATTGGAAAGTCGGGGGTCGTAAAATAAGAACAGACTCAAATATCCTACAGAGCTTGGATCTGATTCCTATGTGAGTTAAAATTGCGAGAAGGCTGTCACCCAGCTTTCCCAGGCTCCTGAATAGCAAATGATACACTCCCAAATACATAACAGAACGAGGTCATTACTGTTATGGAGTCTGGGAAAACTGGGTGCTCATTGCGAGTGTGGGATGTAATGGTGGCCATTTTGGTTTCCACCCAGCTTTCCCAGACACCACAAGGACGAAGTACAGTGAAATACTCTTCAACTCTTCATAACTGAATAATTGGGTAATCACTATTCTGGAATATGAGAAAGATGGGTGACAAAACCTGTAGGAGCTGTACAGATGTCCATACTGATATCCACCCAGCTTTCTGAGGAGCAGATATGACTAAGATAATTGAGCTTCTGGCTGTATCTTAAGAATCTCACCAAGTTGGTACTGTATGTGTGAGTATGTGTGTTTATAGAGAAAAATATTGGGTAGATGAATGGATAGAAGGATGGATGGAGAGATATGAGATAGATAGATAGATAGATAGATAGATAGATAGATAGATAGATAGATAGATAGATAGATAGATAGGAGATAGATAGATAGATAGATAGATAGATAGATAGATAGGAGATAGATAGATAGATAGGAGATAGATAGATAAATATTAGATAGATAGATAGATAGATAGATAGATAGATAGATAGATAGATAGATAGGAGATAGATAGATAGATAGATAGATGGGAGATAGATAGATAGATAGATAGATAGGAGATAGATAGATAGATAGATAGATAGATAGATAGGAGATAGATAGATAGATAGATAGATAGATAGATAGATAGATAGATAGGAGATAAATAGATGATAGGAGATAGATAGATAGATAGATAGATAGATAGATAGATAGATAGATAGATAGGAGATAGATAGATAGATAGATAGATAGATAGATAGATATGGGAGGGATGGATAGATAGATAGATAGATAGATAGATAGATAGAGATAATATGAGATAGATAGAAAGTAGACAGATGTTCTCTTCTCCAAGTGTCAGATATTATATAAGACAGATCTGTTCTATTATTTTTCTCCCTTCCTCGGCCTCACACAGCAGGAGAACCCATTACAGATTCCAGGATCGGGCTTCTCTGTCCACACCCTGAGCCATGATATCTGTAAGGTCAAGACATCACGCCACACCCGAATCTCCATATTCTGTGCTGAGCTTACATTACCCTCCAGCTGATTATCACCGCCATATACCGAGTGTCTCATACAGCAGAGACAGTCTCAGCTAGTCACAGATATGACCACCATTAGTGGTACCCCCAGTATTGTTCCGTCAGCAGGACATTGGTCCAGATATTTACCAAGATCATAAACAGCGATTCCCTAATCTGTGTACTGGTAATGAACTTCAAGCTGGTATGGGGGAGCCACCAAGGCTAGAGACCTAGTATGGGGTCATTTCTAAACCAAAAAGTCTAGTCTGATGTTTCTAAATAGACAATCACTATATCCTGATATAAGTACAGTATGAGAACTACTGCCCCCTATGAAATATGTACCCTAAATAAAGGGAAAGCTGCGATTGTAAGTCCCTAGTGTGCAGATGAGCATAGTTGTTAGAAATAAAAACAGAGTTCTAGAATCTACAGATGTTCTCACATCTCACATGATAGAAAAATAAAACGATAGGTAGATAGATAGATAGATAGATAGATAGATAATGAATAGATAGATAGATAGATAGATAGATAGAAGATAGATAGATAGATAGATAGATAGATAGATAGATAGGAGATAGATAGATAGATAGATAGATAGATAGATAGATAGATGATAGATAGATAGATAGATAGATAGATAGATAGATAGATAGATAGATAGATAGATAGATGAATATGATAGATAGATAGATAGATAGATAGATAGATAGATAGATAGATGATAGATAAATATGATAGATAGATAGATAGATAGATAGATAGATAGATAGATAGATAGGAGATAGATAGATAGATAGATAGATAGATAGATAGATAGGAGATAGATAGATAGATAGATAGATAGATAGGAGATAGATAGATAGGAGATAGATAGATAGATAGATAGATAGATAGGAGATAGATAGATAGATAGATAGATAGATAGATAGATAGATGATAGATAGATAGATAGATAGATAGATAGATGAATATGATAGATAGATAGATAGATAGATAGATAGATAGATAGATAGATAGATAGATAGATAGATAGATAGATGATAGATAAATATGATAGATAGATAGATAGATAGATAGATAGATAGATAGATAGATAGGAGATAGATAGATAGATAGATAGATAGATAGGAGATAGATAGATAGATAGATAGATAGATAGATAGGAGATAGATAGATAGGAGATAGATAGATAGATAGATAGATAGATAGATAGGAGATAGATAGATAGATAGATAGATAGATAGATAGATATTTAGATAGATTGATTAGTAATAACAGACAGATAAACAACAACCCAATTTAGATGTAAAGAATGGTCATAGAAATTTCTACAACAAATCTTCCCCATGCCCTCACACTGCCCCCTGTGGTATAGCTGCACTATAACACAGACATGCCACCCAGGAGTCTGCCATTTTGATATACTAAATTTGAGGCTTTAGCAATTACATGACAATTTCTGGAATTGTATTTTTGATATTTTTTTTATTTTTAGCAGGACATGTTTCAAATCGGCACCTACAGGATGGAGCAGCCCTTTAACAAGACGGGGGCCTGTTCCCCAGCAGGATATAAGATTTGGAGGTGCCAGGCTGCCATGTTTATTTTGCAGACATGTAAGATCTTAAATCTGAGCCTCTCTGCTTTCTATCATGGCAGCGCGCTTGTTATTCCAAGCTTCGCTCTGGACCCCGTTGGCTTGGAGAGAATTAGCAGAGCCGCGTCTGGCTACAGCCCTGCGCCTTGTAATCAGCTCTGACACCTAAGGCAATAATGAAAAGAGATATTATGTGCTGGAATTACCCGGGGAGCGGGTCTCAGCCTTGTAAAGTGCGCAGGTAACCGCCAAAGTGTGAATTACGGGGTCATTAGACCCAATGAGTTTTTTCCTGTTAAACAGGCGGAATAAGGGACACTTGTGAAATGGGGCCGGGCCCCGCACATGTAACCATAATGCCGCTGGAAGGGGCCAACTCTTAGGTTCAGACATTGTGGCACTATCCCTAATAAGAATAACCCCTTGTCTGCCAGAAAGGCCCCGAGTAATGCGGTTAGTCTGCACCGACCACAGCTGCGGGGGTCTCCACAATGGCTTCTTTAACACGTAGAGGTCTACAGGGTACACACTGGTACAGGGGCGCAAGACAATCATGGGAATTTATTGAGGCCATGTTAACGTATTTTTCACATAAAAATCATAGCGATTTTTCATAATTTTTTTTCTTTTTTACTAAAAAATTTTGTTGCATATTGTTTTTATTAAATTTGAGATTCAATTAAATAGTGAAAATTCTAAAAAAACCAAAAGGGTGATCAGTGTCATCTTTGAGCGCTTCAGAAAAATATGCGGCGGCAACACATCACAGGGTTTTTTTTTCCCACAGTGTGATTCTGTGACTTTCTATAGGGAAAGCAACGGCATTTCCGTAGGTATAATGGACATGCTGAGATTTCCGTAACCGCAACGGTTTTGGAAATCTCGGCGTGTCCGCTGCACCTATAGTGTGGATGGGATTCACTACAATCCCATCCACATTGCTGTGACTATAAAACGCACTTTTTTTTCCATGGCGTTTCCGATGTTGCCATTCCGCGACATTTACGTCACTGCAAAGCATGAAACTTTAATTCCCACTTGTGGTTTAGGAATTTTGTGAGCTCAAAGTGATTGATATACCATATAGATATAATACAATGATCTAAGATGTATTATTTTAGTGTGTATATAGACTGTACAAATTCATATTTTCATAGATTTTTTGTAAATTTTTGTTGCAAATGGCACCTTAACGAGGTTTGCGACTTTTTACGTCAGAAATCTGGCATCGAAATTGTAACAAATCTTGCCCTTGTATTTCTTCAATTATCTTTGTCAGTGGGGGATATTTACGAAGATCGGCGCCGATGGAACAGGCGCCTCATTTATGAGGAAGCGCACACCTCTTCAGAAATGCGGCGGCTCTTACACATGGGCCGTGGGCCTGGGCTGGAATCTATGGCAGCTTGTAGCCAGTAAACTGGCGTAAATGATCTTAAATGTAGCGCAACACACATAGGATTGAAGCAACACCCTTGTGGTAGTAAGAGGCTATGGGCCCAAGTAGGCCTCAATTATCCGTAAATTCAGCGGTTTTAACCATGGCGTTTCCACCACATGGAGCCTTAGCCTAAATGTCATACAAAAACCTCAGTTGCGCCAAATGTCACCACTGGCAATGAACCCGAAGTTTGCCACTGGTTTCTGGTGGAAACCTAATAGTAAATACGTCCTAAAAAGTCTCTATAGGATGCGACGGCGACTATCAGGCTTTTAGTCGTGATGTAAACAAAGGCCTCAGGTATCTAAGCTGTCTATTAGCATACCTCCCAACTTTTGAAGAACTGAAAGAGGGACAAAATGTGTGGCGCGCTCTGCGTGCCGCGGCAAATTTAGCCCCGCCCACTTTTGTGTTGACTCCGCCCACTCGTTAATTTTTCTTGTGCCCGCACACAGTATAATCCTCCTACAGTCACCCGTAAATTATATGTCCCCCCTCTATCTCTCCCCCAGTTTCATATACACCCTTCACCTGCCCCCAGATTCATGTCCCCTCCATCTCTGCCCCCAGATTCATGTCCCTCCATCTCTGCCCCCAGATTCATGTCCCCCCAGATTCATGTCCCCCCTCCATCTCTGCCCCAGATTCATGTCCCCCATCTCTGCCCCAGATTCATGTCCCCCATCTCTGCCCCCAGATTCATGTCCCCCCATCTCTGCCCCTAGATTCATGTCCCCCCTCCATCTCTGCCCCAGATTCATCCCCCCATCTCTGCCCCCAGATTCATGTCCCCCATCTCTGCCCCTAGATTCATGTCCCCCTCCATCTCTGCCCCAAGATTCATCCCCCCATCTCTGCCCCTAGATTCATGTCCCCCCTCCATCTCTGCCCCCAGATTCATGTCCCCCCATCTCTGCCCCCAGTGTCATGTCGTCCTCTCCATCTCTGCCCCCAGTGTCATGCCGTCCTCTCCTTCATCTGCCCCCAGTTTCACGTCCACCTCCACATTAAACTGACCTTCTCCTCCGCTCCCTGCGCGCTTCTCTCGCTGACACATATGCGGCTGAAGGAAGGAGCTGACACAGGTCAGCTCCTCGCTTCAGCCACATATGTGTCAGCGAGAGAGGCGCGCAGCGAGGAGCTGACCTGTGTCAGCTCCTTGCTTCAGCCGCATTTGTGTTCAACTCAGATCTGCGTCCTCTGGACGCAGATCTGAGTTGAAATCGGGACATACCTTCCTTCAACCGGGACCGCGGGACATGTCACCCAAATCGTGACTGTCCCGCGGAAATCGGGACGGTTGTGAGGTATGTATTAGTAAGACTGTCCTTGTTGCCCATATCAACCAATCAGAGCTCAGCTCTCATCTTCCCAGAGCAGTGAAAGAAATGAAAGCTGAGCTCTGATTGGTTGCCATGTGCAACAAGGACAGTCTTACTATTAGACAGCTTAGATAACTGAGGCCTTTGTTTACATCACGACTAAAAGCCTGATAGTTGCTGTCGCATCTTGTGGAGACTTTTTAGGACGTATTTACTATTAGGTTTTCACCAGAAACCAGTGGCAAACTTCGGGTTCATTGCCGGTGGTGACATTTGGCGCAACTGAGGTTTTTGCATTACATTTAGGCTAAGGTCCCATGTTGTGAAAACGCTGCGGTGGAAACGCCGTGGTTAAAACCGCAGAATTTACTGTACCTGTGAAGCGGATGGGATTCTGGCTAATCCCATCCACACATTGCCAATACGTATAAGCTACGGAAAAGCTGCGATAACAAAAACGCTTGCATTTTTGTAAATCGCAGCATGTCCATTATACTTACGGAAATGCTTCGTTTTTCACCGAATGCCCGTATAGGTATAATAGGGGCATTCGGTGAAAAACGCTGCGGAAAAGAACGCAATGCATTTCTGCCACAGTCTTTTCCGCAACGCTTTTTGGTTGCGGCTCACTACATGGGGCCATAGCCTTAAGATCATTGACGCCAGTTTGCGGTATTAGGTGGCGTAGATTCCAGTATGGGGACACGGTGCGGCGGAGGTTGCCGCCACTCGATGTGTCAGTCTTCCAAATTGCGCGATTATTCGTGACGCTAAAACGTGTCGATCGTCCTTTGTAAACTGACATCAAGGCCGCGCTATAAGGAGTCAGTTTACATTACAGATTTCTGAAAACTCACTGGAATAAAAAAAAAAAATTAAAATTTCCTTAAAAATTCTGAAAAATAAATGTGGAATTAAAACACTTGCCCAGATTCCAGATTTCCGAGCGCTGATGCAGTTTCGGGATCCAGCTGTCCGTTTTTTTCGCCCAGTCAGCCAAACCCATTGAGCCTGAATGCCCTAGAAAAGTCTTCTCTGAATGGCAAAAATTGAGGATTCCATGGCAACCAGAACAAAACAGACTGAAAGATGGCAAAGCGGGCAACGGCGGTGCCAGGATCGCAAATAAAAGAAAATCCGACACATGATTGTATGAAATCATCCAACTCTGCGGAAATACTGGGGGAGGGGGGGGGGCACATGAAAAGAGAATTCACCCCAAAATAAAAAATAAAAAAAATTCTCCGAAAATACAAGCACCGGGTCAGCAGACTCTAATCTCACATTTCTAAGCTATATCTCATTCAGGGAAAGCTGGGTGCATTCTGACAACCAATACAGCTGATTACTGTTACCCTGGAGGTTGTCACCCAGCTTTCCCGGGTCCCTGAATGGCATATCTGTATAGTTCTGCGGCAAAATGGATGAGATGAGATAGCTAACTATTCGGATTGTCCCGCTAGCAGCCTGGGAAAGCTGGTTGAAAAGGCAAATGATATTCATGGGTTATCACCTAGCTGTCCTAAACTCCTGAAGGACATTTATCATGAATTTATTTATCACGAATGAGGATTGTTTTTCAGGAATTTGGCAAAGTAGGGTGTATATTGTCATGATGGCCATATTTTCTGGGCACCTAGCTTTTTCTGAAACATTAGGAGACTGGGAAAGCTGAGTGAAAAAAAATTGTCATTAAAGCACTTGCAGTGGGGTGGTTAGTCACCTAGCTTTCCGAGAATCCTGAATAGCAAATCTTCGTAACTGCACCTTCATAAAACTGTAAGGCATTTATCAATATGTCATATGTATAGAAAGCTTTTTAATCATCTTTATGGGGGCTATTATGCAACCATATTAGATTAGTACCCAACTTTCCCTGGAACAGATATTACGAAAAATAAACATATCAATAGAATCTGTAGAAACTTGGCAGAAGTGATCAAATTAACTTGAAATTCTGGAATTCGGATATGACGGGGACTGACCCTGTGAGTGACGCCCCCTGAGTGCGGCAAGTGCTGGGGTGGGACGTTATCTTGAGATCTGCATAAGAAGTGAATTTTGATCCTGTCCCAGTTCCTTCCTTCTCAGGGTATTAAAGGGGCAGCAGCCAGGATTATAGGACTTGTTTTAATGAGGCCTTATCAGGAGGGTGAAGGTCATACCTACTGCCAGCAGGTGTACCAACAGGGGCCAGTACTGCAACTTCAGGCATAAGTGATTGTCAAGCTGCAGATTCTCTCCCAATTTTCAGTACTGTCTTTGAACATGACTTTCCCACAATTAGAGACACTTGAAACACTGCCACACCTGTCTACAGGCAGTGTACAGTATTGCAGCTCAGCCCCATCCACTGCAATAGAACTGAGATGCAATATGAGTCGTAATCTGTGCACTGGCGAGGTGCTGATTCTGGATAATTCCTTAAAAACAATGATGGTTGGATCATTGGGACCCATCAGGGCTGTTTTAACACAATGGTGGTCTCAATGCAAAGGTTTCATAAGTGCAAGCCAATACCCACCACTTAGACATAACTGACAGGCCCAAAATAAAATGCCCCCTTCAGTGGCACCCACATAGTGTAATGCCTCCTTAGTGGCCCCAGTCAGTGGTGTAATTTGAGGGGGTGCAGAGAGTACAGTCGCACCAGGCCCAGGCATCTTAGGGGGCCCATAAGCACCGGCATCAGTATTGAGATTGCAGCTTCCATCTGGCCCATAAGCCACAGAGACCCACGGATTACCCGAACCACACTAAAGTGGATTAAACTCCTTAGCATCCGTAACCATCGCTATCAAAAATTCGCTGTAGGGATGAGGTAGGGGACAAAAGATTGCACTGGGACCCATAAGATTCTAGTTATGCCTACAATGACCCATCACACAGTCAAATGTCATTGTGGCCACAAATAATATAATGGCCCATCACACATCAACCTGACCACCCAAATGGCCATCAGGAGAATACTCTAAATACAGGGCTGTCCATTGGGCCTGGTGCAAGTGCCCTACGTCCAACTAGAGTACCAGAGGATCCCGTCAGGCCCAGTGGTGTTATTCCCTTAACCCACCAAACATCCAGGAAACCTTATACAGTAATGGTCCATTAAAAGGCTCCCAAATTTGAAGGGTCTATGTCCTAGGGGTAATTGGAGGATGGGCCCCTACAATCATTTCATCTGGTGGGCTGAAGGTACCTTACTATTGGTCCTGAGAACAGGGGCCAAAACCGATGGCTACATGTCTACCTGCTTTTCATTGAAATGAATGGGAGTTATAGTAGTGGGCATGCTCAACACGACTGGAGCATGACCACACATGTGCAGTCACCTCTGAGGTTTTGTTACAGCTGTATGTAGACTAGACAATGCTCTGTGAGTTATGGCACTATATCGGTAGCACACAGAGTCCGACGGTCCCTACTGACTATAATGAGGTCCGTCATATTAAATCTGAATCCGACAAAGGAAGAAGAAACTTTTTGCTGCACCAATTTCCAGGCAGGCACTGCAGCAGATGTGAACACAGCCTTAACCAAACTCACCGGACAAAAGAGAGATTTGTGCTGCTGATGCATAGATCCCACTGTAGCGAATCCCCATCTGTGAGAATTATTAGGAATGTAGCGGTCTCTAATCTCTGGATCTAAATATAATATAGCAATAAAAAAAAAAGAACAAAAAAAATTCAAGATTTTAGATCATGTTCTGGTCTGGATCTGAGACGCTCTGGAATTCAGCATTTTGCCTGTGTACCCTTGTGTCTAACCCCCCCCCCCCCCTCCCATGCACGTTCTTTTGTCTTACAGGAGCTGCCACTTTGGTGTGGCAATGTTGGCACCTATATAATGGATTGTGTTGTAAAACAACAGCCCCTCCCCCGCTTCTTTTTCCTTCTTCAGGACCCTATTAGGAATCACAAAACGGACATTTATATAAAGCGTCCACCAAAACTGAAAAGGCAAGAAAAAAAAAAAAGCCTGAATCCAAAAGAGCAATTGACCCTTTAGTAGACACATCGGGGGTCACAGCTGCGGACGGGCGAAAAGGGCCGTCTGGAAAGTGGCGCAGAGTCGTGGAACCAATAAAACAAATGAGCTTAAATTTTGAGGTCAAGTCAACAAAAGTTTTCACGTCCGTGATCTAAATTAGGAAAAATCTGAATTCACCCTCGCCCAATTCCAGCAATGACAGGGTTAAAAGAACAGGTAAAAAGGGCCATCGGGGAAACAGTTCCATATAATGAGCCAGATACAAATGGGTCAAATGTGGACATAACATTTTTTTTAACAAAATTGTCCTAAAGAACCAAAAATTTCAAAAAATCTAAAAAAAAATAAAAAAAATAAAAAAATGTAATTTGTTTTTTTTTCCTCCCAGTCGTCCGATATACACCATCGTAGAAGGAGGAAAAGTCAATTGTCCCATTTCACTTGATTCCAGCAATGAAAGGGTTTAAACAATAAATCTTTTTATATTTAAATCTAAATATTTTTTAAAAAATGTTTTATTTATTTATTTATTTATTTATTTTACTCTTGTAAATCCAAGAACAGGTTAAACTGAAAAGTGAGATTGTATAGATTTTGTTTTTCTGTGCGGGATGCAAATCAAGCAGACTGCTCCCAGACAAAATGCTAATGAGAAAATAAAGGAGTGGGGGGGGGGGGCACATATTTCTGCACATAGCGGGGCGTCCACAATTACGCACGTCAAACAGAATTCGTTGCCTAACAATCTGCTCGCAGCGAAAGTTACCAAAATAAATTGCTGTAAATCATTCACACCTCTCCTTTACAGTACACAGTTGTCAACACGAGGGGGTTTTTTTTAATTGTTTTCGCAAAAATACTGGAAAAATGGGGGGTGGGGGTAGTCAAGTTGCAAAAGTTACCTCCTCCGTTGAATTAAAATTTCTGTAAAATTGAAGAATAGCTCACCCAGCAATTCCCTACTCGATGAATACTCAACCTCCAATCCCCACTTAAAGGACATGTCCACTTTTGCAACCAATTCTTCTATTATTGCCCCAATGTATCTAAAACAATGAAAATGAAGCAGGTTTTCATATATAGGTGATTAAAAATCTCCTTCCGTTTTGTGTACGCAGCTCCTATACAGACCAATGTGTTGCCATGAGTGCAGGCCACAAACACACCCAGTGTAGTCTGATCTTGTAGTTCATTGTTCACTCTTTCCTTGATAAAATAGACAATGCTTTATCAGGATGTAGGATAACACATCGCTGCACAATCAGACTACGCCGGGGTTGTTTGTAGTCTGTAAACACGGAGACACATAGTAGCCTAGTTGATAGGGCTGGATACTGAGAATCAAGGTGCACCAGCCCATTGCAACCGGCTGCAGCCAGCTATTGAGTGGCCATAGAGCCTGTTCAAATTGCAACCATGATGCTGTGTGCCCCGCTGAGGATTGCAACCGCTAAGCTCTGTGCCTTTATGGGGCTGAATATCCACCACAGTAACCACCAGCTGTTGGGGGGCACTACTTGTTTACCTCTTCCCCGCGCCATCCTCAAGTGGGCGACATACAAAAATGACCCTCATAAAAGCTACGAAGGACACTCCATTTAAGACAGTAGTTGTCAGGCAGAGCCTCCCTCCATATGTCAGACAGGAGTCAGCTGGCCTGTCATGGCGGCACTCCCCACCCTGCATTACTAAGGCACAGTGCACTCCTTGCAGTTTTTTTCTGCTTTATTCTGGAAACTCCCCGGCTTCCCGATTCAGTGTCCCGAGCCTCTGATATGGAAGCCTTTGTTCTATCCTTTATACTTCCTTTATCTCTCACATTACTATATTGTCCTATGTATAAGGCTGCGCCGGCGGCCGCCATCCTGCCATAGCTCATCTCAGAGGAAGAATAAACTGCTGAATATGATTATACAAGAACATCTACAGTCCTATGAAAAAGTTTGGGCACCCCTATTAATCTTAATCATTTTTAGTTCTAAATATTTTGGTGTTTATAACAGCCATTTCAGTTTGATATATCTAATAACTGATGGACACAGTAATATTTCAGGATTGAAATGAGGTTTATTGTACTAACAGAAAATGCGCAATATGCATTAAACCAAAATTTGACCGGTGCAAAAGTATGGGCACCTCAACAGAAAAGTGACATTAATATTTAGTAGATCCTCCTTTTGCAAAGATAACAGCCTCTAGTCGCTTCCTGTAGCTTTTAATCAGTTCCTGGATCCTGGATGAAGGTATTTTGGACAAACAATTCAAGTTCAGTTAAGTTTGATGGTCGCCGAGCATGGACAGCCCGCTTCAAATCATCCCACAGATGTTCAATGATATTCAGGTCTGGGGACTGGGATGGCCATTCCAGAACATTGTAATTGTTCCTCTGCATGAATGCCTGAGGATTTGGAGCAGTGTTTTGGATCATTGTCTTGCTGAAATATCCATCCCCGGCGTAACTTCAACTTCGTCACTGATTCTTGAACATTATTCTCAAGAATCTGCTGATACTGAGTGGAATCCATGCGACCCTCAACTTTAACAAGATTCCCGGTGCCGGCATTGGCCACACAGCCCCAAAGCATGATGGAACCTCCACCAAATTTTACAGTGGGTAGCAAGTGTTTTTCTTGGAATGCTGTTTCTTTTTGGACGCCATGCATAACGCCTTTTTTTTATAACCAAACAACTCAATTTTTGTTTCCAAAATGAAGCTTCCTTGTCCAAATGTGCTTTTTCATACCTCAGGCAACTCTATTTGTGGCGTACGTGCAGAAACGGCTTCTTTCTCATCACTCTCCCATACAGCCTCTCCTTGTGCAAAGTGCGCTGTATAGTTACCGATGCACAGTGACACCATCTGCAGCAAGATGATGCTGCAGCTCTTTGGAGGTGGTCTGTGGATTGTCCTTGACTGTTCTCACCATTCTTCTTCTCTGCCTTTCTGATATTTTTCTTGGCCTGCCACTTCTGGGCTTAACAAGAACTGTCCCTGTGGTCTTCCATTTCCTTACTATGTTCCTCACAGTGGAAACTGACAGGTTAAATCTCTGAGACAGCTTTTTGTATCCTTCCGCTGAACAACTATGTTGAACAATCTTTGTTTTCAGATCATTTGAGAGTTGTTTTGAGTAGCCCATGATGCCACTCTTCAGAGGAGATTCAAATAGTAGAACAACTTGCAATTGGCCACCTTAAATACCTTTTCTCATGATTGGATACACCTGGCTATGAAGTTCAAAGCTCACTGAGGTTACAAAACCAATTTTGTGCTTCAGTAAGTCAGTAAAAAGTAGTTAGGAGTATTCAAATCAATAAAATGATAAGGGTGCCCATACTTTTGCACCGGTCAAATTTTGGTTTAATGCATATTGCGCATTTTCTGTTAGTACAATAAACCTCATTTCAATCCTGAAATATTACTGTGTCCATCAGTTATTAGATATATCAAACTGAAATGGCTGCTGCAAACACCAAAATATTTAGAACTAAAAATGATTAAGATTAATAGGGGTGCCCAAACTTTTTCATAGGACTGTATTTACCTGGGGGGGCACATATTTTACATGATATTATCTATATACCATGGACACATTAAAGGGGCTCTATCGGCTAAATCATGCTGATAGAGCCCCACATATGCGTGAATAGCCTTTAAAAAGGCTATTCAGGCACCATAAATGTTATATTAAACTACCCCCCCCCCCCCCCCATTTTAAAATAAAACCCTAAAAAAGAATGTGATCTACTTACGCATCATGCACGCTGGGCGGACATTCAGGGTGCGCCGTCTTCTTCATCCACGCCTCCTCTTCCTCTGATGTCCTCGAGTCCCGTCCTCCTCCGGCGCTCGCGAACGGACATTGATTAAAAAAAATGGCCTGGGCGCATGCGCAGTAGCCATAGTAGAAGCCGCATGCTACTGCGCAGGCGCCCAGGACATTTTTTTTTATCAATGTCAGTTCGCGAGCGCCGGAGGAGGACGGGACCGGAGGACATCATCATAGATCATGTGATCTATCCGATAGTGTCCATTCCTGTGATAGTGATCATGTGATCTATCCGATACAGTGTCTATTCCTGTGATAGTGATCATGTGATCTATCCGATAGTGTCCACTCCTGTGATAGTGATCATGTGATCTATCCGATAGTGGCCATTAGTGATCAACACAAGGATGAACTAACACTGGTGCATTATAAGGAAAGGGGGAAATGGATTTACCTGTGGACACAAAACATAAGGAGTGATCTTTAAGGTTTAGGATTATGGATTGTGTACCCCTATTTAGGGTGTGCCTTGCCCTGGGGACACTTTCTCTGTTTGGTGCCCCCTAGCCTCAGTGTAAGTTTGTGCAAAATTGTGGAATGTATATATTTACTTACAATATTATGAGTTTACTTATGACATTGTGTCCCAGTGAGGGATCTACTCTGCCTGGCCTATGTAAATAAGTGCCGCCTGTGTATCCTACATGTCTGGATTGTTTCTTCCAGCTATTAATATTACTTAGTCATTTTAGGACTTAGTCTCGTTCCTGTATATTGCTTTAAATAACTGCGGTTCTGCTGGAATCGACTTCGCTGGGCATCCCCTTAGCCGAGATGGTGCGGTAGTTTTTCTGCAATTGTACGGTAGCATAGAATGGGAATAGCGCAACGTAGAAGTAAAAACAACATTTTACTCTAACTTCTTTCTATAAGGCCCAGTGCACCAGCAGTGTTGTCATAGGCACACAAGCACAGAAGATCTACCTTGGCTCACGAATAATGTCAAATTCTTAAAGGAGCCCCTCCGATATGACTGCGATAAACACGCTCGGCGGGCACATGTGAGCTGTCCCCATGCCAGTTATCTCCACTACAAATCTGCCAGTGCCTTGTGCGGCTGCAGCTTTCATCGGCAGGACATGCGGGAATGTGAACAGATCCCTGGCAGCGTCCGATTAAGATGAGGGAATTACTGATAACCAGTGAGTGGGTTGAAGTCTATGCCAGAGAAATTCCCAAAGCCCTCACCCCTCGTGGCGCACATATTTCTATGCTAAATCTCCCCTAGCAAGTGACTAGAACGATGGCGGAGGCTCCATACCATGTGCACTGTGTAATAGGAAGGCAGCCGCCCCCAAACCACCTGGAAGATGACAGTAGCAGAGCCTGAACCCAGGGATTGTCGGCACAGACTATGCAAACAGCCCATCTGATGGTGTGAATAACAACAGCTTCCCGCCCAGCAAGGACCAGCCGCCCGCTCAGCTCCCAATCTGCTCGCTACGGAGGTCCGACAGCATCGCACTGGCACATGGCGGGCAATGCCACACCGCGATTATGTCTTTAATTCACGCTTTTATCTACTCTCCAGATTGAAGCAATGAATCACCAGTAAGATTTCGTGACTCGCTTAGACTTCCCCTGTGTCTATCACAAGCACTTCTGAGTGGGCCGCTAAGATTCTCACACAAGCTGTTCTAACCCGACGTATAGGGAAAAAAACCTAAACTAAAAAATACCGTAAAAACAAGTTAGTCCCCTGTAAAGTTGTGAAATCCATTTCTAGTAAAGCTGGGTTAATGTTACGTCTGGATTTCCATCCAGGTCAGGACTTGATGTCTTGTTGAACTCATTACATGCCTATAAATGCGTCATCATGCGACTTTTACAATACTCCAAAGTCAAGAAACCGTGTGCAATAATCCAAACCATCAGCCCACTTTCATATGGATGAGCATACATGTGCTATCTATTTATCCATCTATCTATGTATCTTATATCTATCCATTTATCTGTCTGTTCTTTGTCTAAATATTGTCTAGGAAATAAAGAAAACAAAGCTACATCTATCTATTTATCTCATATCTATCTATCTATCTATCTATCTATCTATCTATCTATCAATCTATCAATCTATCAATCAATTATCTATCTATCTATCTATCTATCTATCTATCTATCTCATATCTATCTATCTATCTCCTATCTATCTATCTATCTATCTATCTATCTATCTATCTGCTATCTATCTATCTATCTGTCTCCTATCTATCTATCTATCTATCTATCTATCTATCTATCTATCTCCTATCTATTATCTATCTATCTATCTATCTATCTATCTCCTATCTATTATCTATCTATCTATCTATCTATCTATCTCCTATCTATCTATCTATCTATCTATCTATCTATCTCCTATCTATCTATCTATCTATCTCATATCTCATTGATAAGAGCGTCTTCATGCAACTTTTACAAGACTCCAAACTCAATAAACAGTTGTTCTACTAAATTTTTCACTTTAACTCTTGCCTAAAGTCCTAAATACCTTAATCTCTATATTCTAAAATATCATTTTACTACTCCTCTGTCCTCATAGAAACACAAGAAAACGCTAAAAACTTGGGGAAAAAAGCTGAAAATCTATCACCCGATTGCAACACTTCTTGTACTTTTGAAGATCAGAATTACCAGGGGACGTCTGGGAAAACTTATGATATAACTAATATTATTGTAGTCAGGATATCATGCTTTGCTGGACTCAATACATTTCTGAAGTTGCGTCATCATATAACTTTTACATAACTCAAAGTTAAACAGATTCGGAGTAGGAGATAGCGGTGATAGCCACTGCACCAGGTCATGGAGCCTAAGGTGGCACAAGGACTCCTCCACCCCATAGACATAGTATTATTGTAAGTTGGGAGCCCAAGTACAGATTCGCACTGGGGCCCATTTTAGTTACCAAACCTGGCAGTGGACTGCACGTACCAGAATGATCAGGAATACTTTTGCAGCATGCCAGATAATGAGGATTCAGGATCACATATGGGAGGACACCATGGAGCACAGTAGCTTACATTATTCATACTGCACACAGCGGCCCCAGGGGGATTGAATCGAGAAGTAAAGTGGCTTCTACACTAAATATTGGACCCCTGAACAGGTTATTCAAACCTCTTCCTGCTGGTCTTACTGATGCTGGAAATACTAATGTACTGACCCGAGCGCAACCGCAGTCAGCGAGAGAGTAGGAGCCTGCCAAACTGTCTGAATACATTTATCACCGACATGTCCTTCTCCGATGCTCCAGGAAGAGAAATTCTCAGAAACCTCCAGCACAACCAGCCAAGCAGAGGCAGAGCGTGTGGAAATATGCTTTTTATTACTACCGTACATGTAATGTGTGCTTAGTACCTATTCACACACTATGATATGTGTATGCTGTAATAAAGCATTGAGTTGTAGATGCCTTACATGAGGGACAACTGCTTAACCCCGCATTAACCATATAGACATCAATGCCTGACTCTACCCTCATACAATATCTCACTACACAGATAGCAATCTCACTACACAGATAGCAAATACCTAACAAGCCGAGGAGTTCCTGCACAAATTCCCACTGGTCCTGCATGTTTTTTCCTAAAGTAACTTTTATTCTGGATAATATTCTCACGTTTCCTGTTGTGAGTGGGAGGGAATTGAAATAAGACTGTGTATCAACGAGAAAGTCTCTTGTATAGTAAATAGAAATTCTTGTACATGTACCTATATTATAGCTATATATAAGAGCATTAACTGTAATACTGCACCATATGTACAAGAATATAAGAACTATAATACTGCAACATATGCACAAAAATATAACTACCATAATACTGCCCCATGTACAAGAATATAACTACTATAATACTACTCCTATGTACAAGAATATAACTACTATAATACTGCTCCTATGTACAAGAATATAACTACTACAATACTGCTCCTATGTACAAGAATATAACTACTATAATACTACTCCTATGTACAAGAATATAACTACTATAATACTGCTCCCTATGTACAAGAATATAACTACTATAATACTACTCCTATGTACAAGAATATAACTACTATAATACTACTCCTATGTACAAGAATATAACTACTATAATACTACTACTATGTACAAGAATATAACTACTATAATACTGCTCCTATGTACAAGAATATAACTACTATAATACTACTCCTATGTATAAGACTATAACTACTATTATACTACTCCTATGTACAAGAATATAACTACTATAATACTGTTCCTATGTACAAGACTATAACTACTATAATACTGCTCCTATGTACAAGAATATAACTACTATAATACTGCTACTATGTACAAGAATATAACTACTATAATACTGCTCCTATGTACAAGAATATAACTACTATAATACTGTTCCTATGTACAAGACTATAACTACTATAATACTGCTCCAATGTACAAGAATATAACTACTATAATACTGCCCCCTATGTACAAGAATATAACTACTATAATACTGCCCCCTATGTACAAGAATATAACTACTATAATACTACCTCCTATGTACAAGAATATAACTACTATAATACTGCCCCTATGTACAAGAATATAACTACTATAATACTGTTCCTATGTACAAGACTATAACTACTATAATACTGCTCCTATGTACAAGAATATAACTACTATAATACTGCCCCTATGTACAAGAATATAACTACTATAATACTGTTCCTATGTACAAGACTATAACTACTATAATACTGCTCCAATGTACAAGAATATAACTACTATAATACTGCCCCCTATGTACAAGAATATAACTACTATAATACTGCCCCCTATGTACAAGAATATAACTACTATAATACTACCTCCTATGTACAAGAATATAACTACTATAATACTGCCCCTATGTACAAGAATATAACTACTATAATACTGCTCCAATGTACAAGAATATAACTACTATAATACTGCTCCTATGTACAAGAATATAACTACTATAATACTGCCCCTATGTACAAGAATATAACTACTATAATACTGCTCCTATGTACAAGAATATAAGTACTATAATACTGCCCCCTATGTACCACTATGATATTCCCTATGCTTATAACTATGGATCTACAACAAGATGTTTTTTTAACTCTTTGTACTCCAGGTAGTTACTGTTACTGTATCGGGAAAGCTTCTCGTGTCTCTCAGTAACAGTATACGGTAGAGACCGACGAGAGTTCAGGGACCACAGGAAGCAGTGAGGGGGCTTCCTAGTAGCGTATGCAAAATATAAACTGCTGTCTGTTCTTATTCTACAGGGAGAGACGGGCTGGAATTTCAGCCACCAATGTGCATCCAATCAGCCATTCAGACCCCTTAATGATTTCTCAGTTCTCTGCTCTTCCATTTTCTGTCCAATTAATTCTTTTATTGTGCACCGGATAAAGGCAGACAAAAAAAAGCCTTTCCCCGCAATAATGAATCATTAAAATTCAGCAGCTCCCCTCTGCTGCTCCCTGGCCAGTCCCCAGAAGACTGAACTATTTTGCATTTGCTCTGCCCAAGCTGAGATCATTCCCTCATTTAACCCCTGGCAGGACAGAGTACCCAGCCAAGGTCAGAACATTAAAGGGCAACCCCATACTTAGGGAAACAGTCAGTATGGGTCATACCATATACCATAGAGAAGACCAGATCATGTGGTGGGCCAGCGTCTACTTAGAGAACAAACACTTTTGGTACAACGTCCACTCCTTGACATTAAGATTTGAGATTTCAATACGATGGGACCAACTTAACTGAGCACCATGGACTTCAGAGATTGCCATGACCCCAAACCTCCAAACTCCATGAGAACCCAGTAGGATTATAATAGGTAGTAGAGTCCCATGGAGTTCAACAAGTGCCATCAACTTACTTTGGAGATGTGAAGGTTCAAAGACGAGGAAAAGTGGGCACCAACCTATATTATACATGTTATTCTATATCTTACCTCAATGATCTGCCAAGAGAGAAGATTGGGTGGGAAACCAGGGTCGGAGATGTTCAAGGCCTTGTATTACCATAAAGCTTCATGGTATAGGTATATCTACTAGGGGAAATGCCAAACCTAAATGTCATTGACTAGAGAAAGAAAGGTCCTTTGCCTATGCCAGAAAAAGTTATGGGACTAGAAGTTGCTTCATTCCCCTGCCAAGAGCAAATTTCTTGTACTGAAATAGGTCCATGTTTAGAAATGTTCTTAAAATCTTCAGTGTCACATGGATGAGTGGTGGACAGCCATAAGCACATCCCAGTGGTGTAACTAGGAATTGCGGGGCTACGTGGCGAACTTTTGACATGCCCCCCCCCTCCGATCGACCCCAATACTGCCCTACCCATCCCCCGAACGACAGACTCTTTCAAAGAACCCGACCAACCGACCCCCCTATTATGCCCCATAGTGTCCCCTGGCCACAGTATTCTGTACACAGTAATATACTCCATTGTGGTCCACCCATGAACAATTTTTATAATAATTGGAGACTCAGGGGAGGATATAAAGATAAAAAAAACACTGTTACTTACCACTCCCTGGATCCAGCGCACTCCCCGCTGATGTAAGCCATCTTCATTGATGGACCAGGCGTCACTTGAGTCGGAGCTTGTGTCACAATGGATAAGGACGCAAGCCCCAGCCCATGTGAAGTCATCAAGTAGGCCCGAAGCCTGCCGGAGCCCAGGAGAGGTAAGTAACAGTGTTTTTTATGTTGTCTCACCTCCCCAGGGACTCTAATCATTAAACTTGGGGGTCTGAAAAGACCCCCGAGCATAATGATAATGTTTGTGGGGTTTGTGGGCCTGCGGCCTCACTTACCAAGCGGCAACCATGAGCAAGAGCCAGGATCTGTAAGTAAATAGGGCCCATTACCTGGTAGAGTTACTCCAGCAGGTAATGGCCTATTAAAAAAAAAAAAAAAAATCTGCAGCGGTAGCGGCTGCCACCGGGCCCCCTAATGTCTTGGGCCCTGTGGCAGCCATTGCCGCAGCTGACCTGGTAGTTGGGCCCCTGGCACATCCAAAATAAGTGGTCAGAGAGTAAGTGCAGAGATACCTTGGAGGCTGCAGATGACATGCACTAGATCTGAGGGTCAAAATTGATTGTCCTATGGGAAAATCCATCATATTCCCTCAGCTCTTGGATAAGATGTTTCCCAGGATATTCAGGAATTGAGAGGATGGTTGGTGGGCATCTATAGACACATTCATGGTAAGGGGCCCTTAGAGTGTTGGGTTAACATAGAAGTTTCTGAAGACATGCACCATGTTTAAAGGCCAACTTTGATTGTCCTATGGTCCTTCAATCTTCAGTGTGCTCCCTTGGCCTTGGAGGACCTAAACTAAGTGCAGACAAGGCATCATTTAGAGTATTGGATCTTGTTCATGAGTAGAATTTGCACTTACCCAAGAGTTATAGGGATCAAGGAAGAGCACGAAAAAGTTACAAAATATATATTTCCAAAACCCCAAAACAGAATGTATGTCTAAGCAATCCCCAACTCCAGTGGAAAGACTATAGCCCTGACAAGATGTGTATGTTCCTGTATAACATTTGGCCGATTCATCCTGCAGATGTCCCCTCAGCGTTATCATTTACAGCTGCATTGTAATTGTTTAAAAATTATTGCCAACAAAACGCACAGAACGAATGAAGACAGAAAACTCAGATACATTTCCTGGTCCGGAACCCCAAGGGAACGACGTAGCAACATTATGTGCTCCAGTTTTTATTCCAGCTCTGCATCAGGCTTGTCTTAATTTTATGGACACAAAATCACCGGCTGTTTGTACAAGTTATTTGTGGGGTTCCGGTTTGTTTTAGTGATGAGGTCATACTATTACCTTATACTAATATACTACTCCTATGTACAAGAATATAACTACTATAATACTACCTCCTATGTACAATAATATAACTACTATAATATTACATCCTATGTACAAGAATATAACTACTATAATACTGCTCCTATGTACAAGAATATAACTACTATAATACTGCTCCTATGTACAAGAATATAACTACTATAATACTGCTCCTCTGTACAAGAGTATAACTACTATAATACTGCCCCCTATGTACAAGAATATAACTACTATAATACTGCTCCTATGTACAAGAATATAACTACTATAATACTGCTCCTATGTACAGGAATATAACTACTATAATACTACTCCTATGTACAAGAATATAACTACTATAATACTACTCCTATGTTACAAGAATATATCTACTATAATACTACCTCCTATGTACAAGAATATAACTACTATAATACTACCTCCTATGTACAATAATATAACTACTATAATATTACATCCTATGTACAAGAATATAACTACTATAATACTGCCCCTATGTACAAGAATATAACTACTATAATACTGTCCCCTATGTACAAGAATATAACTACTATAATACTACCTCCTATGTACAATAATATAACTACTATAATATTACATCCTATGTACAAGAATATAACTACTATAATACTGCCCCTATGTACAAGAATATAACTACTATAATACTGTCCCCTATGTACAAGAGTATAACTACTATAATACTACTCCTATGTACAAGAATATAACTACTATAATACTACCTCCTATGTACAAGAATATAACTACTATAATACTACCTCCTATGTACAAGAATATAACTACTATAATACTACTCCTATGTACAAGAATATAACTACTATAATACTACCTCCTATGTACAAGAATATAACTACTATAATACTTCTCCTATGTACAAGAATATAACTACTATAATACTGCTCCTATGTGCAAGAATATAACTACTATAATACTTCTCCTATGTACAAGAATATAACTACTATAATACTGCTCCTATGTGCAAGAATATAACTACTATAATACTGCTCCTATGTACAAGAATATAACTACTATAATACTGCCCCCTATGTAGAAGAATATAACTACTATAATACTGATCCTATGTACAAGAATATAACTACTATAATACTACCTCCTATGTACTAGAATATAACTACTATAATACTACTCCTATGTACAAGAATATAACTACTATAATACTGCTCCTATGTACAAGAATATAACTACTATAATACTGCTCCTATGTACAAGAATATAACTACTATAATACTACCCCCTATGTACAAGAATATAACTACTATAATACTGCTCCTATGTACAAGAATATAACTACTATAATACTGCTCCTATGTACAAGAATATAACTACTATAATACTGCTCCTATGTACAAGAATATAACTACTATAATACTGCCTCCTATGTACAAGAATATAACTACTATAATACTGCCCCCTATGTACAAGAATATAACTACTATAATACTGCTCCTATGTACAAGAATATAACTACTATAATACTGCCCCCTATGTACAAGAATATAACTACTATAATACTGCTCCTATGTACAAGAATATAACTACTATAATACTACCTCCTATGTACTAGAATATAACTACTATAATACTACTCCTATGTACAAGAATATAACTACTATAATACTGCTCCTATGTACAAGAATATAACTACTATAATACTGCTCCTATGTACAAGAATATAACTACTATAATACTACCCCCTATGTACAAGAATATAACTACTATAATACTGCTCCTATGTACAAGAATATAACTACTATAATACTGCTCCTATGTACAAGAATATAACTACTATAATACTGCTCCTATGTACAAGAATATAACTACTATAATACTGCTCCTATGTACAAGAATATAACTACTATAATACTACCCCCTATGTACAAGAATATAACTACTATAATACTGCTCCTATGTACAAGAATATAACTACTATAATACTGCTCCTATGTACAAGAATATAACTACTATAATACTGCTCCTATGTACAAGAATATAACTACTATAATACTGCCTCCTATGTACAAGAATATAACTACTATAATACTGCCCCCTATGTACAAGAATATAACTACTATAATACTGCTCCTATGTACAAGAATATAACTACTATAATACTGCCCCCTATGTACAAGAATATAACTACTATAATACTGCTCCTATGTACAAGAATATAACTACTATAATACTACCTCCTATGTACTAGAATATAACTACTATAATACTACTCCTATGTACAAGAATATAACTACTATAATACTGCTCCTATGTACAAGAATATAACTACTATAATACTGCTCCTATGTACAAGAATATAACTACTATAATACTACCCCCTATGTACAAGAATATAACTACTATAATACTGCTCCTATGTACAAGAATATAACTACTATAATACTGCTCCTATGTACAAGAATATAACTACTATAATACTGCCCCCTATGTACAAGAATATAACTACTATAATACTGCTCCTATGTACAAGAATATAACTACTATAATACTGCCCCCTATGTACAAGAATATAACTACTATAATACTGCTCCTATGTACAAGAATATAACTACTATAATACTACCTCCTATGTACAAGAATATAACTACTATAATACTGCTCCTATGTACAAGAATATAACTACTATAATACTGCTCCTATGTACAAGAATATAACTACTATAATACTACTCCTATGTACAAGAATATAACTACTATAATACTGCCCCCTATGTACAAGAATATAACTACTATAATACTGCTCCTATGTACAAGAATATAACTACTATAATACTGCTCCTATGTACAAGAATATAACTACTATAATACTGCCTCCTATGTACAAGAATATAACTACTATAATACTGCCCCCTATGTACAAGAATATAACTACTATAATACTGCTCCTATGTACAAGAATATAACTACTATACCAGGTGTATAGCTCTGACATATGTATATTATACTGTAGAATAGGAATGATAGTATTCTGTGCGGGGTTTTTTTCTAATGGTGGCCAATAACACAGAAAAGTGTAGAATGTTGTGTTCATAGGATTATGTGTGTGAACAGAGTCTGACACAGATGTGGACTGAGCCTTAGCTGGCAGAGAATGGCCTACACTAACACATTGCAGCAAACTCTCAGCTTTGTGATCCGGTCTAGATGTGGAGAGTTTATCAGTTTCAGAATCAGAATGGTTTCATCCTGTGGAAACCCCGAGCAGAATATTCCGTTAGGTAACATTTCATTGCACAACAATCGCGCTCTATATAACGGTACTATTACTTGTCCTGTTTGGGTTTTGTACCTTTCGTGTTATTTTTCGCTACATACTGTAAGCCTACATGTAGTCGCCTTTCCAGAAATTACTAGATTACTTGTGTTATTGTCAAGTAGGTTATATGAAGGCGAAAATATGGAAGAAATATTGCACACATATAGGCTAGTGCAACATGTGACAGCAACATAAAGTCCCACAATACTTTAACTGTATCTCTATGATGTCACATTGTGACAAGTGACATCATGCAGAGTTACATAAAATCCTAGCTTGTTGGGTTTTGGTTGCAGGTCTCACATAGACTTAGACATGGACTAAAAACTGTGTCAATGCCGCAGCGGTGAGTGACATGCTGCCGGTATCTCGCTGAGCAAAAATGTTTCCCTGACCCTCCATCTGATACCTCAGGTAAGGTGGTATGGTCCATTATCACCTCCCTTGATACCCAGATTTTTTTTATACATGACCCACCAGACCCTCATAGGTCTGACTAATGGCCACACAGTGCAAACAGTGAACATAGAACTGCCCAAAAAACTATACAGACCATTTGAGGCCTCGTTCACATCTGTGTCGGTAATCCAATCGGGGGCATCCTCAAATGGACTAGCGAACACATTGGCAAGCGGTGTGCAGTGAAAGCACATGGACCTCTTAGAATGTAATGGGGTCCATGTGGTCTCCGCACGGAACATGCGCACAGGAAAGTAGAACGTGAACTACTTTCCTGTCTGCATGTTCCATGCGGAGACCGTGCAGAAAGCACATGGACCCCATTATCATCTATGGGGTTTGAGAGCCTTCACTACACACTGCTTGCCAATGTGTTCGGTAGTCCACATGCGGACCCCCTTCCCAAATGGATTACCAACGCAGATGTCAACAAGGCCTAAGACCCCAAGATAACCAGGTATTTTTTTTAACTGGAGGCTCCTCCTTTAGTGCACTAGAGAGGGCTCCCCAATGCCAGAAAGTAAATCTATGACAGTCATGGACCAGGAGAGATGTCTGGTATTACTCAAGCCAGTAAATCTGATGGGCCCATTGCAAAATGGTAAAAGTCACCAAAAATGGGAATATTTTAACCCAAAAACACATACACATGCAACAAAAATTGTGACTTTCCATGGCTTGTATACTGGCGTCCAAGTGAGGATCAATTGGGCCCAATGTTTTACGTAGCAGAGAGACTATGGAGGATACTATGCGGAGAGTGTGCGATGTAGGGTCATAAATTTTGGAGGTGCTACTGCCATTGCCTGCGGTGACCGTGCCTATACGTAGTGGCATCTGTATATAGAGAAAGCGCAGGACACGAGCCACTCACAAGGATATTTGCTGAGATTGTGGGATTCCGGCTAGAACCAAGGGTCATTACATATCTGATAAATGGGAGGTTCCTTAAATTTTTGCTTATTTTTTAAGTTTTTTCTACCTTTATAGGCCATAAAAAATTGCCTCATAACAATGGAATTAGGATTAACCATCATTACTAGAAATTTTAGATCTAATACTAAAAATGTTAAAAATCTTGATACAGTCCCCAAATAGATTTCAACTCCATAATTTTTATCCGCGCTAATAACCAAGAAGCGATCGCACATTCTAAATTAATTTCACAGTCATTCTACTGCACGGCAAAACTAAAGTGATATCTTCTTACATATGATATTCCCCAAGTGGTTGTATCTCTGGTAATACAAGCCCTAGATTGAGTTATCAAACTGCCAAATTGAGTCCCCTGTAGCAAATTTTTTGGAACACTCCATTATTTTACACTAAAAAGTTCAACTTTATAAAAAAAAAAAAAATTTACATTTTATCTAATTTAAATTATTTTTCCAGGGAATCCTTCAATATCACAAATTTATACAAATTTAGAATTTTTACATTTTAATTTTTTACTCAACTTTTTAGATTATTTCATATTTAAATTGTTTCTTTTTTATTTATTTTTTTAATTTTTATTCAGACTTATGTGGATTACCCGCATGATGTCTTTCCATACAGAATGTGTACTTAAGCAAAGCAAACCCATCTTCCATATTAAGATCACAATTCAAACATCTCAGTCCCAAAGCAAATAAGCTGGAGACGAAGAGTGCGTGAATAGATTTTTACACTGTATTCTGAGCCACATCTTCAGTAAATAAAGCAACCTGACAAATACTTTCCACATTTATGTAGACTTGATTCAGACTGGGCTGGTCCCAGACTGTCTTGGTTTCATGGTTGTTTTCTTAAATTAATATCAGCCCAAGAAACGGATCGGAGATTTTTTGAATTTTTTTTGTTACATTTTCACGAAAAAAAAATAATTCAGGGCTAATCTGTTCCAACAATTGCATATATTTAAAAAACACAGGCCCAGACCAAACAAAATTTAATATGGCGTACCCTAATCAAATTTTTTGCCACAATATTTACCCCCCTATTTTTTTTTCTTTTTGAATAGTTGTACTCAACACAGAGGGACACAGTCGAGTCGTTGTTTTTTTGTTTGTTTTTTTTTTAATAAAAAGCCATTTTAATTTTCTCGAAGAAAGCATATACAAAAGTTAGCTTTGCTTAATGAAAAACAAAAATATCAGCGACGTACATACGAATGGATTCGTTCACACGAACAGAAAAATAGAAATTTGCTGAAAACAGAGAATTTCGCGTAAATGCATAAACATGAAAATTCGATCCGAAGACACAATTTTTTTTTTTTTTTTAGAAAAAAAGTAAGAAAAAAGTAGGACAAAAATAATTTCTAGATTTTTTTTTAATTTACAAAGTTTTTTTATATTTTAAAAAAAGGCACAAGTTACGATAAAATAGAAATTATTATATGCTCAGCATACAATGAAAGGGAACAATAAAATAGCAACAAAAAAAATATTAGTCATAAACTAAGTTAAAAAAAAAAATAAAATAAAATAATGGGAGAGGTTTTTAGTGTCTTAGCTTGGTGGGAAGACTCTGGTCCCTGGTAATCTACGTGAAACGGAAGAATTCTTATTTGTTGGTGTTAATAAATATTTACCAAATTTGCCAAAAATAGGTTTTTCTTGAAATATTACGTAACCAGCACCTATTATTATAACTATTATACATTTGCTGGTCCGACAAATCCAACAGTAAATTCGTAACGAAAAATTTGAATGGACCCCCGTTTCAGCCTTTTCCAAAAAGACTGACAATTACCAATTTTCTTTCTTCCCTCTCAAATTTTTTTTTCTCCCAGTTCAATGAATAAAATCATTAAATCACTTAAAATATATGGCACATAAATATATTTATATATATATTTAACAAATCTCAAAAACTATAAGAACATTTGAAAAAAAAAAAGTTAATTACAACCAAACATTTTGCTTAAAATTTTCACTGAAATAGACAATATGTAGTCCAAGCCTGAGACACAATGAAGTGACCAAAGAAAAAAATTAGATTTTTTTTTATTTTGCCCTATGTTTGGTCTATGGGGCAAGTTTTCAAAAATTTCCCCAAAAAAATTCTATTTGGAATTTTTTTTAATTTTTTTTACTGGTGTTTTCTGTAATTCTATTGCATTAGATCCAGAGAAATACTGGGACTGTGTAAAGTTGACAAAAGACTGGCCCTCTACCCCAGCATTTACTGAAAACAAATAGTTAGAAGTCAGTTATTGGTCATAGCACTTGGTCTATCTCACATGTTCTGGTAAACATCAAAACTTTAGATGCCTCCTAGTTGTGCCTAGAGATTCTCAGTCTTCATGTGGAAATCTGAGGTCCATCCTTCATTGTATGTCAAATTCAAAAAGTTTCTCGAAGAAAAAAAAATCCTCTGGAAAAGTCAGACAGAACTCTTAGCTCTTAAAGAGATCATCTCATTTTTTTGTCAGCAGGCACTTATATAACAACTGGAACAGCGCCTCCTACCTGTACATTCTGTCTATAGTGCACATGTCTTGGAAGACTTCATGACAACCAGACATATCTATGGCATATTAGTCCTCAGTCCAAAAAGTTCATAGCTCTTTAAGGCCTTGTCAAGGTTGTGTAGACTGGCTGATCCCAGTTGGAGTTGGGACTGTGGGATGGTGGAATGGACAGGCTGTTGAGGATAGGGGTGGCATAAGGGCGCCGAGATGAATGGAAGTAAGGATACTGGTACAAACTGGATGGGTAACTAGAGTAGGGGTTATAGTAGTTGGAGCTTGGGAGGTCTGTGTAGTCACACTGAGAACTGGGAAAAGGACTGGGTATTGAGGAACTGGACACAGTGGTGGCACAAGCCTGGGTACTATAGGAGTTGTAGTCAGAATGGGTAGGGGATCCATGAGATTGGTCACTGTAATGACTGGGACTCAGCTGCTCCGTCTTAATGTGAGGCCTTTGTTGACTAGACTCAGATGACGAGGTTGAATTAGAAGGACTTTTATGGGACCAAACAGGCGCTTGTGGGTTTCCGGCTGGGTGTGCATAGGGAGCAGCATAAGGTGGAGCCGTAGGATTCTGCCCATGGTCAGCTGAAAGAGCTCCATGGCCATTAAGAGGCAAGTACTGGTCAAATTCATGGACATCAAAGGTCTCGATGTTGTTGATGACTTCACTGCTCAACTCGTTAATGTCCACATTACTGAAGTCAATGTTCTGACGCCCATTGTCCATTAACCGCCGCCCTTCATGTTTCAGCTCTTGCTTCCCACCATGGTGTAGGTCAGTCTTGGGGGTAGTCGGTGGAGTGGGAGGTCCATGGTTTTGACCTAGTGGCAGAAGATAACAAAGGAGAAACATCATTATTTGGATCACAACAAACATCTTCATAGCCGGCAAGTCACCATCTTATGTGTACAAACTAAGTCCAAAGAAATCTTACAGGCATCCAGAGAATTTGTTTCTGGAAAGTTTTGCCTCTTGGGCTTGCGGCTGAGCAAAAACTATTCTAGACAACTAATAGCTGCTGGCACCGACTATCTCATTTTTACTGGAAATCAGCTGAAAGCTAGAGAAACTGAACAATAAGATAAATGATACAACAGCCTTACAAAAATGGCCAAAAATGTATCCTATGAACATTGTAATGTACCCATAGTGATCATAGGATTACAAAAATAGCCAAAAAGTTATTGCATGATTAGTAAGATGTACCTACAGAAGAACACCTCGGTATTGCACCATCTATGGGTGCAACAGCTTCTGGTCAATTTACTTAAAAAGATGCTATGGTTCCAAAACCCCATTGTCAAAAAGTTTATTTCAGGGTAATAGACTGGGGATGTCTGACATTCAGGACTCTCATCTTTTAGTGAGGCTGAAGAGTGGCTACAAGAGTCACTCGCCCTGGAGGATCGCACTTTCCTGCATTACATGCTGAAACTGTAATACTTTATTTCTCCTGTGGGGGCACTGCAGGAGAACTGAATACTTATTAGGCTCCCAGTAATGGAATACCATATGATCAACTTAACGCTCTCTGTCTGACTGGTGAAATCTCATTACCTGCATGTTCTCCATGAAGATGACCATCTCCCATTCCTCCAAGGCCAGAGTCTGATTTGTACATTTGAGAACCAGGGTGATGGCCCAGTTCGGCGCCAGAATCGGAGTCGCTTTGTCCAGCTTTGACACTCTTCCTCCTACGTGGTTGATACTTATAATCGGGGTGATCTTTCTTGTGTTGCACTCTGAGTCTCTCGGCCTCTTCTACAAATGGCCGTTTCTCGTTCTCGCTCAGTAAACTGTTGGAAGAAGGAATAGGAGGACCATTAATGAGAACCCCAAAAAATATATTGTTCATGTAAAGGGGAGAACATTTGCATGTATCCGAATCCTTGCCTTGCTAAGTTCCTGTACATAGACCATTGGTTACCAATCTGTGGGTCTCCAAAAACATAACACGCGGGCCTCTCAGAGGACATGTGCGTTATATTTTTTACAAGTGGGGGACCCACATATTAGGGACCACTTACGTAGGCCGACAACATTGACCAACCAACTACTAATAAACTTAGAGCTTATGTCAAACCTGGGCCCAAAGTTCATGGAGTTAAGAAAATTTTTGTTTAAAGTTGAGCTCTTTTTTTATGTCCTTGTCTCCGACCACTAAAAAATCCATCAGACTGGTCAAAAATATAACAGAAAAGGCAACTTGTGTTAGTAGTTTTTGTTGTCAAAGTAATTTTTGAAAAGTGGTTTAAATTTTTTTTTCAAAAAGTTAAAAAATTAAAGTTTAACAAAAATTTGACCATCAATTTTTTTGCTCGTTTCACATAAATTTCTAATTCCTTCAAATGGCTAAAAACTTTTTTTGTTCTGAAACTTCAGTCAGTTAAGCTCCATCTTAAAAGCAGACAGGAAAATATTTTGTGGTTTTGCCTTTGGGATCAAGTCATTTGCTTTTGTCTCTCGGAGACTCTTTTTTTTTTTCTTTCCTAATATAATCCTGTTTTTCCCACTGAGACCATAAGAACACGACCAAAACATAAAAATTCTAAAGGTCACAAATATAATTTTAAAAAATTTGATTTTCTTTGGATGTAATAATAGCATCATTTCATCATGGGACAATTTTTTTATTTTTTTTGGATACTTTTTACAAAGTCAAAAATGTTTTTACTTAGCAAAAAAAATTTAAAATATGCCATAATAATTTAAAAAAATAAATTAAAAAATTCTGTAATATTTCTCAAACGTTGATCATTTCTCGTGAAACCTGAAATTTTTTTTTGTTTAAAATTTTTGAAATATTTTTGGTTTTCCAAGACTATAAACCCAATCTATATGGACACGTGTCTTGGATGGATCCGATTCTCATACTACCCGGCCTAGGCTCAATTTTTTTTAAGCCAGGCCCAGACGGGTTAACTCGTGATGGCAGAGCGGTCAGTTATTTACCTCCTTAACCGAGGGCGCAATAAAAATCGTAATAAATGGAAAAAACAATATTTTCTATAACTCCAGTAATCACATGATGTGCACAGTCACTAAATATTTATTTTGGATCCCTTGGAGGAAGGTAAGGAAATGCTGATTTATTTTCTGCTGGGGTTAACCCTTACTGCGCTGCAAGAAAACAGGACTGTGATCACACATGCAGTATTTATGGCAGTTTTTTATGTAGTTTTTTTGAGCCAAAGTGGACTGAAAAGGAATGAGAGGTTTACAAGACGTGACTTATTCCACCACACGTCGCCTTTCTTCTAGGTTTATTTCTTGGCTCAGAAAACTGCATCAAAAACTGCAGGTGTGATTACACTTGCTCTTAGGTTACATTCATACACGGCAGACTTGTTGCAGTAATTTCTGCATCTAAATGGGCCAGTTTCTGCAGAAAAGTGAGAGCTTTCTGTAAACCCCATTTGGAGGAGGTCATGGAAATTTTTGCAGCAGATACTCCATGTGTGAATATGGCCTTAATATTTCTATTATAATAATAATAATTTATAAGATTCCTATTATCACTTATATAATAGCACTATATTATTACTTCTAATTCACATTAATACTTGTAATAATTATTGGATTGTTATATATATATATATATATATATATATATATAATATTTAGAATATTAATATATTATTCATTATTATATTATATTTTATTATATTATTATATTTATATTATACATTAATATATTATATTATATATTAATACATATTTTTATTATATTATATATTATTCTGGCTACTATTATATTATTATTATTATTATTATTATTAGTCATACTACTAATAATTCTATATTATTATTACTTGCAATTTTTTTTTTTTTTTTTTTTTTTTTGGGGGAGGGGGGTAAAAATTAAATTTATGAACAAGTTGCCACTTATTGGACAACACTAATAATATCCCGACACTAACCCTAAGCTTTAACATCATACACCCCTCGGCAGGGACATGGTTAACATCTGATATGGATCAGTCATAGTCTACTCATGTATACATATATACACCCAATAGTCTGGATCAGATTAACATCATATAATTCATGTATGACAACTATAGCTAGACGAAAGACTATGTATCGGATAGAGCGGATGTCTTTAAAGGGTTAAAGGTATACAAATTCATTGGTCAGAATGAACAAATAAGAAACTGATATTTAAAGGGACCTTCTAGATCCACTATAGAAGTGTCTGTATCCAATATATCGCATATGACGGTCCATAAGAATGGAAGTGGGGGGTCTATTTGGACATGTAAGACCCTGTTATTGGGAAAATCTTTGTATGAATTGTGGCCATGGAGTTGCTATATAACTATGGCCATAGCTGCTTTGGCCTGGGGGGGCATTTGCCCCAGGTCTTGGTGTCAGGAGGGCTCCAACAAGCCTCTGTGCTAGACACTAGGACGCTACAGAGCTACAAATCTACTATAAAAACTGGTGCAATTTTTTTGTAATTTTTGTTAAATCTTTTTTTTATTCCCGAGTTCCTCCACAGCAGTCATTGCCTTACACCGAGAACCTGCAGCAAAAAACAGCAAGGGCGCTACAACTCCTGCAAAAATAGCCGTCGTGTTATTTTTACCCCAAAACATCCAAAACTCTTATGGATCGGACGCTCTCTTCTACTGTATCTGTACCTGTATCTTATAGGTTGTATAGGGTCATATCATTTCATGGGCCAGTCGTCCTATGGTTGCATTTTAGCATCCAGATTCCAGAACTTATGTTGATCTAGGATCCGCTCGGTAGAACCATTTGGGTTTGGGGCAAACAAATGATTGCAACCCATAATGTCAGCAGCAAGTGACCCTGCCATACAGATGCAACCTGTTGACCCGGGTGTCCCATTGACAACTCATCCTGACTTGTAGCCATAGCAGATGTCTGGAATCACAACTATTATGTAACCCTATGGGATAGACGCCTGGCCATAGTATCCATATAGTACAATTCCTTGGTGCGGCCATACACATACAGTATATATACACACTTTAGTCGTGCATGGGTTAAATCGTAATACCGCCATCTGCTCATTGGGGTCTGATATAGGCTATATACTAACTCTACAGCAGCCGCTCCTTATCCACCACCTTTAGGTTGTCCCATATCCCATCGCTGGTAGAAAGTGATATTTTGGGGCCATTTTACAACCCAGTAAGGGGCAGGGGTAGCGGCGGGGTGTAGAGCGGAGTACTCAGCATCTGTTAATTACCATGTAAACCTGACCCCGGGACATTAATCATGTTACTCAACTACCACTCAGTGCGCGCTGACAACTCTGCTACACTGCAGCTTCCCTGCAAACACTGTATAGTGTACGGGATAGACTGACACCTCTTCAGGCGCTAGACACCAATATATACCCCTGTACCCCTCTAACACCCCTGTATAGGACATGGAAGGGGGTTAATATCAAGTAGCACACTTGCAAAAAACATATTGTATTCGCTGGTCCACCCCTCTAATAATGCCGCCATAGGTAGGTGCCCTATAAACACATAGAGGTTAGTTGTAAGGGGTAAAATGAGTTGACTGCACCCACAAACCTAATATCTGTCATATATCTGTCCCATGTAGCAGGGTTTAGTCTGCCAGATGTAGCAGAGCTGACTCTGTTACCACTCATTGTGATATCATGATGTGTCTCTGTCTATAGTAACCTCATCCTAATAGCGAGTCATGCAACAAACCCAGCTCTGCTGCCTCTCTATGGCGTCTGCTAGCAGGCTAGTGTATGAGATTGGCACAGGTAGTTGTATTATGACGTGAACCCACATGTTCTCACATAGTGACAGATGGCACAGAATGGGCATAGAGGTGCCAATTTACCCCCCGACATGATAAACCATGACAAGTTTTACGCGCCATCGATCATGATTGATCGCCGACTGCTTCGCCATCACTCACAACTCATTGGATACGCCACAATTTACGACCATTTTGGCCACATCAATGCCCATCTTAATATTAGTGAAATACTCACCGCCAGAGTTTGCCCAGGGTTTTGCTGAGCTCTGCGTTGTGTAGATGTGGGTACTGGTCCGCCAGCTTCCTTCTAGCCGCCTGTGCCCAAACCATAAAGGCGTTCATAGGTCTCTTGACATGGGGTTTGGCTTTGAGAGATCCGGATCCTCGGACTGGCATGGGCACCAAGCTCCAGTCGTAGCCTTTCAGCACCTGGGACACTGCCTCCCGGATACACGCAGGGAATCGCTCATCCATGGGCCCCTCTGGGTCATTTTTGTTGATGCCCACTGGTCTGTGGGAGTCTGATCCGGCTGGGGACAGCGGGGAGTCCGAATCGGAGTCGGAGACATGGGACATGGAGCTAGCGGTGCCCGCAGGGCTGCAGGGTGCATCAGGAGCCTGGTCCTGCTCAGAGCTCATGTTCAACATCTGGGAGCCGGGTTGGATTTGGCTAAATCAGGGCAAATTTTTTTCAGTGGGGATTGCACCAAATTCTGTGTGCCAAACTGATCCTAAGCCAGAAGAACTGACAGTCCACGGCACACAGAGATGCCACAAGCCCACGCTGACCCTAGGTGGCTACAGTCCAATGCAATCCAGCCTCTGTGCCCCTAAATCTAGGCTGGCAGGAGAGGTCTCGGGCTTGGTGGTGGTGGTGAGCACTGCTGAGGACCACTTATACCGCTCAGTGGCTGCGAAGGAGCAAAGACATTTCCAAAGGAGAAGCCACAACCCAAATCCAGCGCTGCTTGCTCTGTACCATCTCCTGCTCTGCCTGCCAGCCCTTTAATAAGTAGAGAGCAGCGGTCTCCTCCCCCACCGCCTCCTCATTGGTTCTGCCCTGGAAGGGGACAAGACCATTACTCTTAAAGGAGACTGTGACTTTCCCTCTCACTGGGTTCCCACGTGTAGTATCTGGCGGTGTGTTGTGATTAGCAGGAGGGACATAGGGGAGGGGGGAGGTGGACACCTGTTAACCCACTGTGTGCCTGAGAGCCCTCCTGTAATGAAAGGGTTACAGCAGCTTGTGTGCACTACATATGTAGGCTACGGTGTATGTACGTATGTAGCAGAGCTGACTTTGTTCTATGACACGACATGTATTATCGGTAAATGATCAATCCCCAAGCACAAGATAAACAATTCTTTTTATTAGAGTATATTCACACACAGCAGATTTATGGCAGACGTATATACTACTGGCATATGCCTTTAATGTGAATCCCTTTCAGGGGTGATTTAGTTATAGTTGTAGTGACCGTACACTATCATATATAATAATAATAATAATAATAATAATAATAATAATAATAATACTCCTGGCAATGATAACGTTCTGAAGAGTAACAACAACAGAAGTGATAATAAGAGTATAATACTAGCGGGGTAATAATAATAATAATAATAGGGTCAATAGTCATATAATATTAGTATTTCATAGTAGTATTTGTAGTATTATTAGTGGTAGCAATAGTAGTATCAGGAGTTATAGTTATAATATTATCATCCTTATTAGTAATAGAAGTAACAATATTATTAGCACTATACAGTTATTAGAAGAGTTAGCAGCAATGATAGTAATGGTAGTAGTACTAGCATTATAGATAGGATTAGTAGTATTAGTAATAGTACTACCAGTATCAGTAGTAATAGTAGTAGTATTAGTAGTATCAGTATCAGTAGTAATAGAAGTAGTATTTGTAGTAATGCTAGTATTATTGGTAGTAATATCAGTATTTATAGTAGTAGTACTAGCAGTATCGGTAGTAGTAATAATAGCAGCAGTATTGGTAGTAATAGTAGTAGTATTAGTAGTAGTAATAGCAGTATTGGTAGTGATAGAAGTAGTATTAGTATTAACACTAATATTATAGTAGTAATAGCACTAATATTATTGGTAGTAGTATCAGTATTGGCAGTAGTACTAGTATTAGTAATAGCAGTTTCGGTAATAGCACTAGTATTATTAGTAGTAATAGCAGTATCGGTAGTACTAATAGTACTAGTATTATTAGAAAAACTAGCAGTAGCATTACTAGTGGTAGTAATAGTAATATTAGGAGTAATAGCGATAGTTATAATATTATGATGATTATTATTAGTAAAATAATATTGGTAACTGTAGTATTATGAATAGTAACATAAACATTATTATTGGTATTAGTAGTAATAGAGGCAGAAGTAAGAGTATTAGTAATAGTATTATCTGGAGTAACAGTAATAGTTGTAGTGTTATTACAACCAAGATTATTAGTAATAGAATTAGCAGTATATATATAATTGGTAGTAATAGTAGTACTAGTATTATTATTAGTAATGGGCATTTATAGTAACAGTACTAGAAGCAATAATAGTGGCATTAGCACTAATAGCATTATTATTACTATTAGTATCAATAGTATTGAAAGTAGTAATAACAGCAGCAGTGATGGTAATAGTGATATAATAACCATTCATTTATTGTGTAACAGCAGTTGTATTATAATCACTACTATAGTAATATCATTATTTGTGGTAATATTATTCTTATCATCCTTAGTAGTACTAGTAACAGTAATACACGTCAGTCATATGATTTATTACAATAGTAGTAATAGTAGTACTCTTATTAGTAGTAACAGTAGTCGTGGTAATAACGCTAATAATATAGTAGTAATAGTAGTATTAGTGTTATTACTAGTAATGGTAGTAACAGTATTAATAGTATTACTAGTAGTGATAATAGTAACCTGTATTATTAGTAGTAGTAGTAGATAATAGCAGTAGTAATTGCAGAGGTAGTAATAGCAGTATTACTAACAAATGTGGTAGTAGTAAGACCAGCAGTAACAATCGTAGTAATAGTAGTATCTTTATTATAAGCAGTAGTAACAATAGTAGCAGTAATAGCTATGACCACATCCTCGCTGTATACTATGGGCAGTATGTTGCAGACATCTACATGACTTCTAAGCTTCTACTAGAAGCCTCTTAGGATAATGTTATGTTAGGCGCAGTAGAAGGTGTCAGTAGTAGCCGCAGACATGTCACCTGCAGTGTCAGAAGTGTCACCTCTCCCCTCCTCAGTGCACACATAGACTTGTTGTGATCAGGATGATACAATGTAACTGCAGCCTCCTGGATACAATGTAACTGCAGCCACTAGAACATTCTATAGCCCCCCCCCCCCTTCTTACCACAAACCAAGGCTTGAGCTTAACCCTTTGCATGCTGCTAAGTCCGTCTCTTTTTTGTCCATCTGCCTTTTTGACACTTTTTTTGACACTGCATTTTTTTATTCTGTAAAATTTTCCTATATAGAAGCCTATGGTGAAGAACCATCCGAAAAAACTGCAGTGACCCATTAAACGCCGGAAACCAAAACTGCGTTTATGTATTACTGTGTGCCCTGCGTAGCCTTATATATATATATATATATATATATATATATATATATATATATATATATATATATTATCATCCCCAGGAAAATATTTTTCATGCCAGTTTGCAACAACCATAAAGTGTCAATCCAATCCAATAAGGGGATCCTCACAACTGGACGCTGAGTGTTGTAGTCTTGCACCAAGTTGGGAGCTGTAGGTTATGGACCACATGTACCACAATCCCTGTATCCAGCTGTAGACAGATGCAATAGCTTTACGTAACTTTTTTTTTTTTTTTTTTTTTAATATTTGCTTTTTTTTTTGTTTTTTGTTTCTTGCGCCCAAATTTCTCTTGCAATATTACACAACACAATACAAGTTACAAGCTGTGTGTGACCTGTGCAGCGGTCAGGACCAGGACGACAGGTGTGAGCGCGGACAGCAGGAGCGTGCTGTAAAAGGGACAAAAACAACATCCTAATAATAGCAAAAATGATTGGCCGCTTTATTGGGGTGACCTAAAAACAACAGACAGCTGCGGCGTGTACACCTTTAAATCCAAGCAAAAAGTCACACTAAATATATATACTGTATATATAGCAGACGTCACACAACTCCCATCAGGTGGTGACAGCAGAGTTGCTACTACTGTGCAGAATATATCAGACAAATGCTCAGATAGCAACCCCCCAATACCTCTTTATTACCAAGGGGGCATTGATATATAGATTGTCATGGCCGCCTTATATATTACAATCCCCCCTCCGAGCTTCCAGGCTCATCCATCACTAGTCTGGAGACTGGTTTACGACTTTCTATAACCTGGGCCCTATTCACATGATACATTGTCGCCTCAAGGACGTGTCCTTAACAGTCATACTATTTATTTTTGAGGGTCCAAACACAGGGACCCCCATCACTCCCGCCCTTTGTCATGTTTGTAGGTGTGTATCTCTTTAAATTATATCATAAAGTTCTGAAAGTTTGGTAAAATTTCTATAGTCGGGAATGTATTGTTCATAAGATCACAGGAATGATGACAGCAGCAGAGGATGAGTGTCCCTAATCTGTGGGAGGCAGTGACCTATCCACTCATGCGGACTAGCTCCACAGCAGCACAAAGTATTAGAGCCTAGAAAGGAGTGACTAAATCAGGACAGGGTTGCATGTGCAAGGTCAAAGCTGCACAGAGTATTACAGGAAAGGAGAGCGCTGCTATAGTTGGACACATTGACCGGGTCCACTCATGTGACAGTGACAGACTGAGAGCTTCACAATATGGCGGCACACTGCATATTTAGCAAAGCCGTGACTTCTACTACATAACGACCATTAAAAGTATATATACAGAAAGAATAGAAATTCCAAATTTTTTTTTTTTTTTTTTAATATGTAATTCTCAGTTTGACCACCGGGGGCAGTCTTCCATTTCAATAGGTGCGTCCAGTTGCCGGAGTCCAGGCTTCCCCTCGCTACGCTCTTGCTAATATGAGTAATAGGTTTGTCGTTGTTCTTTCCATACGTCTGATTGTAATGGGTCTTTTTATTCTGCGGGGGAGGGGGTTTATAGCAATTTATGACACACTGAATTCTGTTGTAGGTATATAGTGTTTGGAATGATTATAGTACATGGTAGCGTCACTTTTTAGAACAGGGGGTGGGGGAGTGTAATACTTTACGGGGAGAGTGGGACTGGATGGAGAAAAGACAAGTAAATCATTATATTGCGATCTTGTTGGGTTCTGCTTAAAGGGGAAGTAAAGCGTGTGCCGTATTATTTACTAGAAGGGTGAGTGTATCTTCACGGGCTTTTTCGCTGACATACAGGGTCTATTGTATGTATACGTGATGATACGGTAAAGCCGAAGAGAAGGCGATGGGTTCGAGATAGGAGAAAAAACGGAAGCTAAACTCGGAAATCCTGGACTCAAGGATGCAAGAAAAGTAGATACTTCACCTCACTTTCCATGTTGGACAGTTTGCACAATGTATATATCCAAATACTGCCATACTATGCCAAATATAAAAATACTTCCAGCCAGTGCCAGCAGAATTCCCGTGAACAAATAATACCGCCAATATAATACATAACTAATACCGCCATACTGTATGCATACAATACCACCATATAGTGTCCATATAACATAACCCTATATGTTATCCTGAAATAATATTGCCATTCTGTGCCCAAAAAAACATACCATCCAGTGCCCAAATAATGCTGCCAATCAATGCCATATTATACTATCCAGACAGCTCTATATCCCTATGTATCGCCTATATAATACTGCTATGCTGTGTTCAAATAATACCACCATATAGTGACCACATCACTATATATATGCCTGATATAATACTGCCATTCTATTCCCAAATAAAACTGCCATCCAAGGCACAAGTAATATTGCCATACAAAGCCAAACTAAAACCTTTTTACTGTATCCAAATAATAACACCATATAGTGCTACATAACATACACCATGTATTTCCTCTACAATACTGCCATTCAGTGTTCAAATAAAACCACTATGTAATGCCTAAATAATACTGCCATACTGTATTCAGATAATACCACCATATAGTTTCCTCAAAACATCACTGTGTACCACATTCCTGAAATAATACTGACACTTTGTAGCTAAATAAAACTACCATCTAGTGTGAAATAATACTGCCATACATGGCCTAAGTAATACCTTTTTCCGTATCCAAATAACAGAACCACACTGTGCTACATAACGTGCCATTTGTTTCCTATACAGTACAGCCAGAGTCCAAATAAAACCTCTAAATAACACTGCCATACTGAATCCAAATGATAATGCCATATAGTGTCTATATAACACCACCGCATACAGCCCACATATTACCACCATATAGTAACAAGGTAATACTGAATCCTGCCAAGGACAACATCTGCAAGGAGTTTGTATGCTCCTTCATCGTCCTCTTCTTCCGGTGGTTCAAATCCAGCACGTGCGCAAGTAGCGCTCCCTCCGGAGCTACTGCGCATGCTCCGGCGCCATTGTTCTCAATGGCAGTGCGTATGCGTCAGATTTCAACCAATCGGCTCTGAATCGCCGGAAGAAGAGGACGATGAAGCCGGGGAAGAGCCAGGACCGGAGGGCGTCGCTGAAAGAAGAGGATGGCGTGCCAGAAGATGACGTCGGACCATGCATCACCGCCCACCGTGCACGATAAGTATAATTCACGTATATGTTTTTATGGTTTTATTTTAAAACGGGGGGGGGGGGGGGGTAAAATAAGATTAGCGGTGCCTGAATAGCCTTTATAATGGCTATTTACGCATATGTGGGGCTCATACAGCATAATTTTGCTGATAGAGTCCCTTTAAGTCCCTCTCCTGGTGCCCCAGTTTAAGCTAGTTAGACACCAACACCTTTATTTTCTTCTGGATCACCCAAAAAACATTCTGGACTGCAGTCATCACCTACAGTGACATCATACCAGATAACATCACCATCACCAGTCTGCACCTGATCAGCTGGGGCAGCAACATCACCAACATCATTAAATGGAGCCTCATCTGCTGCAGCCTCCTACTTTGGACAGCCACCACCTTCAGCCACGTCACCGGAATAACAAGCGGAAGTTTTCTACTCAACTGGATTATTGACAACAGCGATCCGTTATCCTGGATTACAAGTAACATCGAAGTCATCATTGCCGTTGCCACATCTACTGATCCACTGTACCTGATCTCCACCATCAGCGCCGCACCTCCCATGAGGCGACCTGAAGTGAGCGCTTCAGGTGGCGCTATGCCAGGGCCTCAGGGAGGGCGGCATTTTTGCTTGCCTAAGCCAGTCCAGGACAAGCTGTCCTGGACTGGCTTAGCACCGAGCGGTGGTTTGGGGAGGCCACTGGAGCAGCGCTGCTCCAGCAGCCTCCCCTCACGCTCAGGCAGAGAGCAGGTCATCTCCGTGCCTGCTCTCTGCCTGGGAACGGCGCTAAGCCACGCCCCTCCGCTCGGCCACACCCCATCCGCTCGGCCACGCCCCCTCCTCCGGGGGGGGAGGCTTTCTGTAGTTCGCCTCGGGCGGCGAAAGGGGAAGGTTCACTCCTGTCCACCATAATCTGCAGCATATTTGGCTAAGTCCCAGCAACACCAACCTCCACACCACCAACTGGAGCGCCACCTCAAAACATCCACAACTCCACCTCCAGTGATCTCCTAACCTGGATCTCCAGCTCCTGTGATCTCCTAACCTGGATCTCCACCTCCAGTGATCTCCTAACCTGGATCTCCAGCTCCAATGATCTCCTAACCTGGATCTCCAGCTCCAGTGATCTCCTAACCTGGATCTCCAGCTCCAGTGATCTCCTAACCTGGATCTCCACCTCCAGTGATCGCCTAACCTAGATGTTCCACAACTTCATCCTCTGCATCTTCTATGCGCCCAGGTACGTGATCCGACCCCCTCCCCACCCCCCCTGTACCTCTCCATCATGAGTTTTCATTGTACTAATTTGGTTTTCTCTATTTTTCTGCATGGACTCAATACAAGGAGGCGACAAAGCCAAAATCTTCCTGACCAGATCTCAGCAGGTGCCCCAGACCTCAAGGATCCAGGATCTTCACATCCCTTCATCTCTGAAGGCATCAAAAATCCAAAAATTAGTAATATAATACAAATCTGTTTCATTTACAATAAAAATCTGTCTAATTTCTAAGTCGTCTTTAACTACAGGCTTTGGCTTTTTCAATCACCATATAACAAATAAAAACTGACATATATGAGGCTGGAAATCTATGCCAGGTGTGAACTGGCGCAGATTTTATTCTAGAAGCATGGCGTGTCCAGCCTGGCAGAGGTTGTGCGGCCTGGCGGAGGGTGCGAGGCCTGACAGAGGGTGTGCGACCTGGCGGAGGGTGCGAGGCCTGACAGAGGGTGTGCGACCTGGCGGAGGGTGCGAGGCCTGACAGAGGGTGTGCGGCCTGGCGGAGGGTGCGAGGCCTGACAGAGGGTGTGCGGCCTGGTGGAGGGTGCGAGGCCTGACAGAGGGTGTGCGGCCTAGTGGAGGGTGTGCGGCCTGGTGGAGGGTGCGAGGCCTGACAGAGGGTGCGAGGCCTGACAGAGGGTGTGCGGCCTGGTGGAGGGTGCGAGGCCTGACAGAGGGTGTGCGGCCTGGTGGAGGGTGTGCGGCCTGCGGAGTCGTGTGCCTTGTTATAAATGAAGCGTACCCTCTGCTAGCGCAAGGGATACAAAAAGGCCAGTCCTAAATCTCCCCCCCCCCATAGAGTTGTCCTGTTTCCTCGTGCACAGTAAATGTTCCCCTGTTATGCAGGGACCCAGCGCCAACTCATGTAATGCAGTAAAGCTAGAGAAATCTGCTGTTCCGGAGTCTGGAAAAGCTGAGTGAACATTCCTATGACAAACAGAACATCAATCATAGGGATGTCCAGTTTTACCTTGAAATCTCTGTAGTTATGCAGTGATTTGTCCACCACAAGTATATAGTTGTATAACCAGCTAGATTAAATGTTCAGGGCTCTGAGAAAGCTGGGTGACAATTTATTTGACAACGTAACAACAATGAGAGGAACAACACTGAGGTGTCCAGGACTCTTCAAGATCAAATCTGCCTTGTTATGTAGCGATATATCCTCCACATGTATATTGCTGTATAACTAGGTAGAGTATCTGATCAGGGCTTCGGGAAAGCTGAATGTAAATTCCTATGACAATCATAACATCAATCAGACTATCGTCACTGAGGTAACCAAGACTGCCTTGTCATGCAGCGATACATCCTATGCTTGTATACTGATGTAGAGCTAGGCAGGTTTGCTGTTCAGGACTTTAGGAAAGCTGGATGACAATTCCTATGACAACCATAACATTATAAACAGGGTCACCACTGAGCCGTTCCAGACCTCTGCCTTGCTGTACAGGAATACATCCCATACTAACTGTATAAATAGTAGTTGGTTTCTTGTTCAGGAGTCTGGGAAAGCTGGGTTCCAATTCCCTTGACAGGGTTGTCCAGATTTCTTTGCTCTCATATTGCTGCAAAACCAAGTGTGCTGTTTAGTGGATGAAGAGATCTGTATGACAACATGTATTGTATTGAATTTGTCACCCAGCTTTCCCAGGCTTCTGAACGCCAGGTATTGACTTGTGCCTGCTTCTTTATACATTGCCTTTCAGATTTATTGCGCAGGCATAGCTGGATGGCAGTGTCAATAGCCTCCACAAGGTGCGCCACTCAGCTTTCCTAGACTCCTGAATGTCAGATTTTCCTTGTTATGCACTGATGCTATATTTATGCCTAGCTAAGCAAATAAAACATACATAACACCGCCATGTAGTGCTCAAATCACACTGCTACATACAGCCTACGTAATACCACCATATAGTATCAAGGTAATATTGTCATGTACAGCCCAGATAATGCCGCCATATAGTCTCAGGATCATACTGCCATATACAGCCCACATAATACCACCGTATAGTATCAAAATCGTATTGCCTTACACAATCCACCTATAAGCGTACACATAAATCTGTCATATGCAACCCATATGTATATGTGTATACATAAACCCGGCCTGCCCTGTGTACCGCACTGCTACTAGCCATACCCCCGGTATAATACGTTACATCCGGGGATTTAGTCCACAGTGGTAATGGTATATTACATTCTGGTCTGGCCTTGTGAAGTGGTTTTGCGGCCTGAAGTGTTTCATTCCCCTGTAATAAGGGTGTTAGTGGCAGATCTCCAAATCCCACCGCAGCAGAGCGCACGATATCCCATAGAGGGGCAGCGGCTGCCAATGAGGATGGGGCCAGAGCACACACAGGGTTAAGCCTTGGTCAAGACGTTCCGGTCATAGAAGCCGATAGATTCGATGTTTACGTGACGTTCAGACTCTAATCAGACCCGCTTCTCCTCTGATCAGCCTTGTTTATCCCCATACACAACATTTTTCTTCCTGCCATAAACATTTCTTGGTCAGACAGAAACATTTGCGTTCTGGAGCGGCACAGATTTGATCCGGGCGGATTTCCTAAATCTCTGGGATTTATGTTGAAATTACAAGGAAAAAATATGTAATTCTCCAAATTTTGATGAAAAACATGAACCTGCGGCCCTGTAAAAGAGCAGGATTCCTATGTGGCGCCCCGTTATACCGCATATCGGGGAGTTGTCCTATAAGACGTTGCCCGGTGTTGTCAGGATCTCTCCCCTTGAGGTGATTCTTAATAATGCACTGCATTCCTGTACCCCGCTGCGGCCCTGCAGGCGATACCAGCAGGACACCAGGGCCAGTTACAGGAGCTTTTCTTCTATGAATGGGTCTGCTGTGGACGAATCGCCTGCAGGATATCCCCATTATTACTACCATTATAATAGGCACCAGGAAACTGCTGATAAGGCAATTCCATAGCATGTCAAATCCAGACCTGGCCAGACGCAGGGGTATCCCTTTAAGGAGTTGCAGGAGTTGCAGTTACACCGTGGCCGGAGGCCCTTATGACTGAGTGAATCTTCCATCACATAAGTCAGGGAAACCAGCAAACCCCTTGTTTCTTGTAATTTCATCCTGCACAATACCACTATATTGTGTCAAACAATACTGCCATATACAGCACACGCAATACCCCCATAGAATGCCAAAACCATACTGCGATATACAGCCCACACAATAGCACTGTATACTGCCAACATCATACTGCCACATACAGTCCATATAATACAGACACATAGTAACAAAATCATGCTACCATATAGTTCACATAATACTGCCATTTAGACCCACGATTATACTGCCACATGCAGTTGACATAATATAAACATTTATTGTGAACATCCTATTGTCATATACAGCCCGCATAATACTACCATATAGTGCCAAGGTCACACTGCCATATACAGCCTACATAATACTGCCATATAGTGCCAGGATCATACTGTCCTATACAATCCAAATAATACAGCCATATAGTCGCAAGATCATACTACCACATACAGTTTACATAATATAGCCATTTATTGTGAGCATCACATAGCTATATACAGCCCACATAATACTGCCATATAGTGTCAAGATCATGCTACCTCATACACCCAACATAATATAAGATTATACTGCTTTAAACAGCACATACTGTATAATACAATGTTATAGCGCCATGATCATACAGCCAACATAATACCACCAAATACTACTAAAATCATACTGCTATATACAGTCCACACTATACAGGCATATAGTGCCAAGATCATACTGCTAATACAGCCTACATGATACTGCCATACCGCCATATAGAACCAACATAATATTGCCATATACTATCCATATATTACCACCTTCTAACCCCTGATGTTATAAAGCTTCTCGATAATACTCGCCATAACAAACCACATAATGCCGCCATATACAGTAGCTCCTTCATATTCCTTAATAATACCACCATGTACAGCTGTGCGGGCTGGGAAACAGTCAAAAGGACCGTCACATTTTGCTTTGAGGACCCATATCTTGAAATTCCACCTCTGGTTTGCGCCCCCATTCCTCCTCTTCTATATGTCATAGAGATGGGGTCCTTACTCTTGTCCCCCTTCCCTGAGCCAGACTTGTATATAGAGTTGCCCTTGTTGTGGTGCCGCAGGCCCGTCTATATATTCTATGGTAGCCAATTTCCGTGAAGGACCTGCATGTAATATATATTTGGCCAGTCTCCCGGGTGCCACACGTGCTTGCCTCTCCCGTTCCTGTCTTTCCCTCCACTGCCAGGCGCCACTGAAGATAACACGCTGAAGCCAAACTATGCACTCTGCACTTATTTGGCATAGGGTACTACTTATCCTGGCATTCTGTGATCCTGGGGGCACTGAGGCGCACAGTACTCAAGGGGGCGCTATCAGCACTGGCACTAAACGGAGGGGTAATATTACTAGTAATAATAATAACTAGGGGTCTGGGCTCTATGTAGTTTGGGGTCTGTAAATAAGGGGTCTGCTCTATAATCTGAATATATGGGAAGGGTCTGGCCTAAGGTCTGTATAAAGGACTGGTCTGGGGTCCGCATAAAACGGGTGAACTCTGGGTTCTGTATTTTACAAAGCCTGATATGGGATCTGTAATGGGGGGACTGATCTGGAGTTTGTATATATGGGGGGTCGGGCCTGAGATCTGGGGTATTAGGGGCTGGTCTGCGGTCTGCACAAAGGGGGTTGTGGTCTCGGGTCTATAGCTCTATTACGGGGTCTGGTATGAGGGCTCTAGTATGTGACTTGTATTCATTTTGGTGTGTGCTGAAGTCATATGTACTATTAGTGATTTAAAAGCAGTGGTTGGGGGGTTGTCCTATATAAATGGGTGGGACATAAGGGAAAGATTTTGCATGGTGAACTATGTGCGACACTTTTTGTTGCCCCTTTGGAATTTCTTTGATGCTACTTCTCAAAAGTTGCAAGTATGATGTAATACTATGTTTCCCCTGGAGGGCGCTAAGTATAACATCCTACAGTGAAGGGGGAGGCTCATGACAGTCATTTGTGAGACACACAGACATGTTTATAGACTACTGGTAAAAGCTACTATGTACCTGTGAAAAACAAATGGTGGTGTTCCCATAGGTACAGTCCTATGAAAAAGTTTGGGCACCCCTATTAATCTTAATCATTTTTAGTTCTAAATATTTTGGTGTTTGCAACAGCCATTTCAGTTTGATATATCTAATAACTGATGGACACAGTAATATTTCAGGATTGAAATGAGGTTTATTGTACTAACAGAAAATGTGCAATATGCATTAAACCAAAATTTGACCGGTGCAAAAGTATGGGCACCTCAACAGAAAAGTGACATTAATATTTAGTAGATCCTCCTTTTGCAGAGATAACAGCCTCTAGTCGCTTCCTGTAGCTTTTAATCAGTTCCTGGATCCTGGATGAAGGTATTTTGGACCATTCCTCTTTACAAAACAGTTCAAGTTCAGTTAAGTTTGATGGTCGCCGAACATGGACAGCCCGCTCTCAAATGATCTGAACACAAACATTGTTCAACATAGTTGTTCAGGGGAAGGATACAAAAAGTTGTCTCAGAGATTTAACCTGTCAGTTTCCACTGTGAGGAACATAGTAAGGAAATGGAAGACCACAGGGACAGTTCTTGTTAAGCCCAGAAGTGGCAGGCCAAGAAAAATATCAGAAAGGCAGAGAAGAAGAATGGTGAGAACAGTCAAGGACAATCCACAGACCACCTCCAAAGAGCTGCAGCATCGTCTTGCTGCAGATGGTGTCACTGTGCATTGGTCAACAATATGGCGCACTTTGCACAAGGAGAAGCTGTATGGGAGAGTGATGAGAAAGAAGCCGTTTCTGCAAGCACACCACAAACAGAGTTGCCTGAGCTATGCAAAAGCACATTTGGACAAGCCAACTTCATTTTGGAAGAAGGTCCTGTGGACTGATGAAACAAAGATTGAGTTGTTTGGTCATACAAAAAGGCGTTATGCATGGCGTCCAAAAAAACAAACAGCATTCCAAGAAAAACACTTGCTACCCACTGTAAAATTTGGTGGAGGTTCCATCATGCTTTGGGGCTTTGTGGCCAATGCCGGCACCGGGAATCTTGTTAGAGTTGAGGGTCGCATGGATTCCACTCAGTATCAGCAGATTCTTGAGAATAATGTTCAAGAATCAGTGACGAAGTTGAAGTTACGTCGGGGATGGATATTTCAGCAAGACAATGATCCAAAACACCGCTCCAAATCGACTCAGGCATTCATGCAGAGGAACAATTACAATGTTCTGGAATGGCCATCCCAGTCCCCAGACCTGAATATCATTGAACATCTGTGGGATGATTTGAAGCGGGCTGTCCATGCTCGGCCACCATCAAACTTAACTGAACTTGAATTGTTTTGTAAAGAGGAATGGTCCAAAATTCCTTCATCCAGGATCCAGGAACTGATTAAAAGCTACAGGGAGCGACTAGAGGCAAAAGGAGGATCTACTAAATATTAATGTCACTTTTCTGTTGAGGTGCCCATACTTTTGCACCAGTCAAATTTTGGTTCAATGCATATTGCACATTTTCTGTTAGTACAATAAACCTCATTTCAATCCTGAAATATTACTGTGTCCATCAGTTATTAGATATATTAAACTGAAATGGCTGTTGCAAATACCAAAATATTTAGAACTAAAAATGATTAAGATTAATAGGGGTGCCCAAACTTTTTCATAGGACTGTAAGTGCTGAGATCCTCCTGTAGATGACCATGAAGTCCTGAAACCAGTGGACAGAGTATAGTGTATCCAATGGGAGCATACTACAATTCTACATTAGAATAGTCTACAAACTATGGATTTTATGTTTCCATAGATTGAAACGCCTTTAGAATAGTGTATCTAACTGGAGCATACTACAATTCTGCATTAGAATAGTCTACAAATTATGTATTATACATTTCCATAGTGTGACTGTTCCTATAGTAAAATAAACTTCTCTCTGCAGTTGAAAATGTGCAGTTTTTTGGAAGGACTTGCAGATTTCTGTACAAGTGTGACAAATAACATGTCTGTCTCAGTACAATGAGTCCAGGTTTAGAAGAGGAGCCCCCGGGTTTCATGCAGCAGGATCCTGACGTCTGGTTTCTCAGCAGAAGCATGGGAACAAGTCTCACTGTGCTACAAGTTGGGAAATTGGCCAAAACACTTAAAAATCCATTTTGTGTTTTGCTTGTCTTTTATTAAAACAGAAACATATTGGCCTGAGTATTACCGCCTAATACCAGATCTAATAGCCTGCAGGCATTACTACTTGTCTGACTTCTGCAGTTTCACCGTACACCATAGTCTGCTCATTATTTGTTAACAACCATTTTAAGACACCCTGATACCTTGTAAGACTCTACAAGAAGATTACTGACTGTAAGGAGTAAATACAAGAAGATATGAACATTCTCCAAGTGCTTCTGATATCACCGTACGTGGCAGCACAGGAGTTACATTTTTGAACACAGGGGCAGCCTTATAGTAGTTATATTCTTGTACATAGGGGGCAGGATTATAGTAGTTATATTCTTGTACATAGGGGGCAGTATTATAGTAGTTATATTCTTGTACATAGGAGCGGTATTATAGTAGTTATATTCTTGTACATAGGAGGTAGTATTATAGTAGTTATATTCTTGTACATAGGGGCAGTATTATAGTAGTTATATTCTTGTACATAGGAGCAGTATTATAGTAGTTATATTCTTGTACATAGGAGTAGTATTATAGTAGTTATATTCTTGTACATAGGAGCAGTATTATACTAGTTATATTCTTGTACATAGGGGCAGTATTATAGTAATTATATTCTTGTACATAGGAGTAGTATTATAGTAGTTATATTCTTGTACATAGGAGCAGTATTATAGTAGTTATATTCTTGTACATAGGAGTAGTATTATAGTAGTTATATTCTTGTACATAGGAGCAATATTATAGTAGTTATATTCTTGTACATAGGAGTAGTATTATAGTAGTTATATTCTTGTACATAGGAGTAGTATTATAGTAGTTATATTCTTGTACATAGGAGTAGTATTATAGTAGTTATATTCTTGTACATAGGGGCAGTATTATAGTAGTTATATTCTTGTACATAGGAGGTAGTATTATAGTAGTTATATTCTTGTACATAGGAGCAGTATTATAGTTATATTCTTGTACATAGGAGCAGTATTATACTAGTTATATTCTTGTACATAGGAGCAGTATTATAGTAGTTATATTCTTGTACATAGTAGTAGTAATATAGTAGTTATATTCTTGTACATAGGGGCAGTATTATAGTAGTTATATTCTTGTACATAGGAGCAGTATTATAGTAGTTATATTCTTGTACATAGGAGCAGTATTATAGTAGTTATATTCTTGTACATAGGAGGCAGTATTATAGTAGTTATATTCTTGTACATAGGAGCAGTATTATAGTAGTTATATTCCTGTACATAGGAGTAGTATTATAGTAGTTATATTCTTGTACATAGGAGCAGTATTATACATTCATTGTTATACTCTGGTGCAGAGTAAATGTCGGTTCCCTTTCCCGATTCCTAGTGACAGGTCACACCATGTATATTAGACACTAGGGGGTGACACTGAGCACAGTTGAAAGCCTCTCCCACCATAAGAAGAATTTGAATGTTATTTCCCCCCTGATGCATTATGTTAGTGATCTCCATGTTCGATGTTCTCCCCATGTACTTTCCTATCACAGTTACTGGGCGGCAGGTAATGCACATTAAAGGCCAGCGATAACCGGTTTCCCTTGGGCTCCTATATCTGCCCCTGTATTGCGCTGGTATCTGAGATGCTTATAAGGGTAATGAGCTTACAGAAGGTGTAGAATACTTCCTGATATTACGTAAACATGTGCGTATTACACCCTCTGATAGAAATGGTGCCAGATATTGCTACCTTGAAGTCAGCCCGGGGAAGTCGACTATGAGATAGCCTATCAGTAAGGAAGCAGAATCTACAGCCAAGATCAATATTAGAAATATGCTGCTTACATCTTATTAAATATTAATGGAACGCAAACAAAACAAGACGTCTTTATGCAGTAATCAGGGCCTTAGTGCAATGTGTCAATCCACTAAAAGTTCAGGTGCTTCTGATGGTCAATAGTGGACCTGTCCTGTCTGCTGTCCTGAAATAGATTTTCATTTCCAGCCTATAAAATGTATATGGCCATCTTCTTTGTGAAGATCGTCCCCAGAAGAGCACTGCAACTTTAAGTGGTTGTAATCCTTTATGACCTATACCGACATATAACATTCTGCCTACCTGCGGCCACCACTAGAGGGAGCTCAGGGGCTCACTGCATACAGTAGTATTCAGTTTGCAGCAAACTCCTTGGCACCCTCTAGTTGCAGCTACAGGCATATAAAATTTCAGAATTTAACTCTATAGGTGCTTGCCTGCTCCTCCTGAATGTCCCCGTAACTGGTACAAAATGAATCCAACAAAAAGTAAAAAAGATCGATTTTCCCGCCCGGTAATACCGGTTATAGATCCAGGCAGATGTCACATCTCTCTATCTATTGATCGCAGGGGACATGTCACGAGGACAGGCCATGTATTTATTGAGCAGTCGGGTTAAACATTGTGAAGGGAGGAGACACCTGTGGAGATCAGTCCTGTGAAAAGCACACGCTCCTGCTCTGTGTCACGTCACCATTGTGGGAATGAGGAGATCCCCGATTTACGGGAAAGCCAATGTCACTATCCATGGGACCCAGGGTTACGTAGTGTCACACCTGTCTGTTATGTAAGGGATCGAGGGGTAATCTGTAATGAGAAACCGCTCATAATAATATACATAAAGTACATACTCAATGAGAAAGAGCAGAAGTGCTGGCAGATCTATCTATCTATCTATCTATCTATCTATCTATCTATCTCCTATCTATCTATCTATCTATCTATCTATCTATCTCCTATCTATCTATCTATCTATCTATCTATCTATCTATAATCTATCTATCTATCTATCTATCTATCTATCTATCTATCTATCTATCTCCTATCTGTCTATCTATCTATCTATCTATCTATCTATAATCTATCTATCTATCTATCTATCTATCTATCTATAATCTATCTATCTATCTATCTATCTCCTATCTATCTATCTATCTATCTATCTCCTATCGATCTATCTATCTGCCTATCTATCTATCTACCTATCTATCAATCAATCAATCAATCAATCATATATTATCTATCTATCTATCTATCTATTATCTATCTATCTATCTATCTATCTATCTATCTATCTATCTATCCCATATCTATCTATCTATCTATCTATCTATCTATCTATCCCATATCTATCTATCTATCTATCTATCTATCTATCTATCTATCTATCTATCTAACATCAATGAAAGTAGAAGTCCCAGGTACAAATCCCAAGGGCCTGCAGAAACAATCTTTTGTAGCTAAACAAGAATGAACAGGCATCGCTCCAAAATTCTCTACATGAAATGATGGACTTTGGACATGGAATAAAGTCTATCAATTCTTTTTGAGAATTTTGGAATGTAGCCCATTTTTTCCAGAAAATAATGTCTGTGCTAGTTAGTGTGAAGAAAGCTACTTGAACTTTACTCCATGTGCGATGTTTCAGTGTACCAGCGAGGGAACTTGGTTGAGAAAGATCACTTGATGGAGGGCTGAAATGTCACACATGGAATAATGTTCAGTGGTATTCTTCCCTCTACTCGGACATTTTTAAATTCATTCTTTCTTTCTTTCTTTCTTTCTTTCTTTCTTTCTTTCTTTCTTTCTTTCTTTCTTTCTTTCTTTCTTTCTTTCTATCTATCCATCTATCTATCTATCTATCTATCTATCTATCTATCTATCTCCTATCTATCTATCTATCTATCTATCTATCATCTATCTATCTATCTATCTATCTATCTATCTCTCTATCTCCTACCTATCAATCTATCTATCTATCTATCTATCTATCTATCTATCTCCTATCTATCTATCTATCTATCTATCTATCTATCTATCTCCTATCTATCTATCTATCTATCTCCTATCTATCTATCTATCTATCTATCTATCTATCTATCTATCATCTATCTATCTATCTCCTATCTATCTATCTATCTATCTATCTATCTATCTATCTATCTCCTATCTATCTATCTCCTATCTATCTATCTATCTATCTATCTATCTATCTATCTATCTATCATCTATCTATCTATCTATCTATCTATCTATCTATCTCCTATCTATCTATCTATCTATCTATCTATCTATCTATCTATCTCCTATCTATCTATCTATCTATCTATCTATCTATCTATCTATCTATCTCCTATCTATCTATCTATCTATCTATTTATCTATCTATCTCCTATCTATCTCCTATCTATCTATCTATCTATCTATCTCAGAACAGAAACCTCTGGAGGCTCCTAGTTTTTGGGCTGACGCTCACGGCTGACATTTCATGTGTATAGAACAAGGGCTGGAGAACATTCTGAGGCCTCTTTACTGTACTATAAAAGTGTCCCTTCTGGAAATGTTGGCCGCATTTGATTTCAATTACAGTTGAGCCCATAATTATAGGAACCTGCAAACAATTAAAAAGAAAATTCTATTTGGTGCGTTTTCTTTCCAGATTTTGTTGGATAACTCTTAAAACACACAGAAATCCACAAAATGTACAAACTAAGAAATTGTTTACTGTTCCCCCAAACTATTTGTTTAAATATGCAAATGCTTGTGGGTAGGACGCATTATGTGCGGGGCACGGAGACGTCGCTGCGGCATGGGATCCGGTGGAGATAAAAGGGGAGAATGGGGGTGGATATCGTGTATGTACAGGGGCCCGGAAGATAAGGGGGAACCACAGTGACCTTCTTGTCCATTGAGTGTGAACTTGCTCATGGGTGGCTTCAACATGGGACTCATTACTTATACGCTCATTAGCATAAAACATATAGCCCCGCCCCTGGCAGCTAAAGGCTTACCTACTATAATGGTAGCCTACACTGCACAAAATGATAGGAGACTATTTGCAAAGTTGAATTGCTATGCCCTGGGACTATAGAAAAGGGGTTGCAAAAGTCTACACACCCTTTAAACCCTGTTATGTCCTTGCACCATTGTTGTGTACCAGTGTTAATATATGGCCACAAAATACTCTAATGGAAACTCATTTTGTTAGGGAAGTGTTCAGACTCATATATTCACATAACACAATTACAGTCAGAGTTAATGATCTAAAATCCAGGACCCGTTTAATAAATGACCTATAAGGGGCCGGTGCCCCCGGGCCGGGCGATATCAGTAACAAGGAGAACATCAAATACGCTCTAGCTAATGTCCTAGGAAGACAAAAGTGTCCTTGTTCTTGAAGGGTCAGGATCTGCCTATAAGATGCTGACCCAGGGTCATCTTACCATCTCCTTTAAAAGAGCTTTAAGACAATTAAAATCTATTTAGAAAAATGAAGGTTTTAGTTCTATGTAAGATACAAGTGTGTTATCAGATCTTGCGTCTCAGAACTCTGCAATGTGCCGTGGCTCTGTTATTCCTCCTAGAAATTTCTAAATAAATTGACAATTGAGTGTTAGCAGTCGGCCATGTGCCCCTATGTGCTCTAGTGTCCAGGCAGAACTAACAGGGGCACAGGGTGTGAGGACACAGCACAGGACAAGGGGAATGTAATGGCCTGTGGTCAATGTATTCATATACTTCTAGGAGGAACAACAGAGGAACGGTGCTGCACAGGGTAGCTCTAGGCTCACATCTACGCTTGGGTTTCTATTCTTCACTGTTGACCATCATCTCCTCCTCACTATGCTCCGCTCAGTTGGCCTCAATGACACTGCGCTCTCCTGGTTCTCCTCTTATCTCTCAGACCGCACTTTCAGTGTATCATTTGCGGGCTCTGTTTCCTCCCCTCTTTCCCTTGCTGTTGGGGTTCCTCAGGGCTCGGTCCTAGGCCCCCTGCTCTTTTCTCTCTACACAGCCCCCATTGGACAAACCATCGCCAGATTTGGCTTCAGGTACCATCTTTATGCTGATGACACCCAATTATACACATCTTCCCGTGACATCACCCCTGTACTCATACAGAACACCAGCAACTGTCTCTCTGCTGTCTCAAATATCATGTCCTCACTCTATCTGAAACTAAATCTCTCCAAGACTGAGCTACTGCTGTTTCCACCATCTAATAGATCTGTCCCTGATATATCCATTGCAGTCTCAGGCCTTACTATAACTCCTAGGCAGCAGGCCCACTGCCTCTGGGTCATGTTTGATGCAGACCTTTCCTTCACCCCTCATATTGAATCACTCGCACGTTCATGTCACCTCCACCTCAAAAACATCTCCAGAATATGCCCTTTCCTTACCAGAGACACACTAAAGACACTTATTGTCTCTCTGATTCATTCTCGCCTTGACTACTGTAACTCCTTACTAATCGGTCTTCCCCTCACTAAACTCTCCCCTCTACAATCTATTCTGAATGCAGCGGCCAGGCTCATCTATCAGGCTAGACGCTACAGCAATGCCTCTGGTCTGTGCCAGTCGCTACATTGGCTGCCTATTCATTATAGAATAAAATATAAAGTTATCCCCCTCCCCCACAAGGCTCTCCATAATGCCGCACCTCCATACATTTCCTCCCTCATCTCTGTCTACCGCCCAACCCGTGCTCTCCGCTCACTCAATGACCTAACACTTACATCCTCTATTATCAGAACCTCCCACGCTCGTATACAAGACTTCTCCCGAGCTGCACCACTTCTCTGGAATGCTCTACCCCAGACAATCAGATTAACTCCCAATTTCTACAGTTTCAAACGCAAACTAAAGACGCATCTCTTCAGACAAGCCTATCACAATGTCTAACGTAAACCCTTAACCCTCCTCTGTCCCCGCTCCCACATTACCCCACATGATATGATGTCATCTACGGATAACTTTATCTGTCAAAGCTCCATCCATCTATCTATCTATCTATCTATCTATCTATCTATCTCCTATCTATCTATCTATCTATCTATCTATCTATCTATCTATCTATCTCCTATCTATCTATCTATCTATCTATCTATCACCTATCCGTCAATCTGATTGTCAATTTATCTACCTTTCTATTTCATTGTCTATCTATCTATCTATCTATCTCCTATCTATCTATCTATCTATCTATCTATCTATCTATCTATCTATCCATGCATCTCCTATCTATCTATTTATCTTCTATCTATCTATCTATCTATCTATCTATCTATCTATCTATCTATCTATCTATCCATGCATCTCCTATCTATCTATTTATCTCCTATCTATCTATCTATCTATCTATCTATCTATCTATCTCCTATCTATCTATTTATCTCCTATCTATCTATCTATCTATCTATCTATCTATCTATCTATCTATCACCTATCCGTCAATCTGATTGTCAATTTATCTACCTTTCTATTTCATTGTCTATCTATCTATCTATCTATCTCCTATCTATCTATCTATCTATCTATCTATCTATCTATCTATCTATCCATGCATCTCCTATCTATTTATCTTCTATCTATCTATCTATCTATCTATCTATCTATCCATGCATCTCCTATCTATCTATTTATCTCCTATCTATCTATCTATCTATCTATCTATCTATCTATCTATCTATCTCCTATCTATCTATTTATCTCCTATCTATCTATCTATCTATCTATCTATCTATCTATCTATCTATCTATCACCTATCCGTCAATCTGATTGTCAATTTATCTACCTTTCTATTTCATTGTCTATCTATCTATATATCTATCTATCTCCTATCTATCTATCTATCTATCTATCTATCTATCTATCTATCATCTAGTGTGTTTATCTATCTATCAATCTATTCATTCATTCATTCATCTGTCTACCTATCTATCTATTTATTAACCATGTATCTATTTTTCTATCTATCTATCTCCTATCTATCTATCTATCTATCTATCTATCTATCTATCTAATTATCATGCATCTATTATCCTTTTCCCCTACCTGAATGGTTGGGTACATCGCTGCCACTTTATTCTTTATCACATGTGTATGACCGGCTACTCCATTCATGTGGGGATATAAGACACCCTCATTCTTGTAAATTATTATATACAGGTAAATGAAACATTCTATATAATTTCTGTTCCAGATCATCACCATTTTCCAGATCTCTGCTTGCTGACAGTGAATGGGCAGTCACCCTGTACATAGCTAGACCATTGTATCCAGTCTAGACAATGTTCTGCGGACTCCAGACTGATACATTGTAGCAAACAGATTAGTGTCTCTGATGTGTTTAGCTCACAGAGCATTGTCTAGACTAGATACAATTGTCTGAGATCATTACTGCCTCTGACTGTAAAGCATAGTGACCTCCTTCAGCATGTCCTCCTGCCAGCCACCGTGATAATGTGGGATACATGTGGGTTATACCACTGAAATATCACATGTGATGACTAATCCTAAAAACTGTCCTATGTAAAGGTCGTGTCACCCAGGTTTACGGTCCCCTATTTTGTGCTGTAACTTGTAATGTGGAGGCTGGAGGTACAGGATGTCTCAGATGTGAGGTCTCAGATGTGATGTCTCAGACATGCGCTCTATCCCAGCGGTGCGATCATTTCTATGGAACGTTTTCCTGGTAAAGAGGAAAGCAGTGTCAGGAGCAGATGTGCATCTGGATTCTCTATAGGACATCCCCTGCGTTTAGCAGCGACTTGGGACTACAGTCACAGTTACATTGGCCGGGGTTGTCTGTCTGAGGTTTCTGGGGTTTGGGCCTCTTGGAGTCGTTCCCTATAAAGCAGAGGAGTGCGTGCAAGGAAGGGACGGAGTTAAAGAGACATACATCCCTAATTCACAGTACAGTTTACACCCCGTGGCAAGACGTTATGAATAACAGGGTCTGAACAAGTGACAAGTGGCGCCAACGCCGCCGTCACTTCCCCTCCCCTATACAGAGCTGAATGGCAGGGAAGTTGCCCAAGAAAATCTGGCAAGGCTAAACTTGGCCATAGACGTGAAATTTTCATGGGAGTAGCGCTGAGGATTTCGAGGGGATCCACCAAAAATCTCAGTGTTTAGTCTTATTGTTCGCACTTAAAGGGGCCCTATCACCAACTCCATCAACTCTAACTATTTGCATCCTTTAATACGGGCTGACCCACTCATTCTGGCATGTTAGAAGATTTTCTGTAACCCCACCCGTTTCCGAGCAATCATTTCGGTTAGTTTCAGCACCCAATATACTAATTAGAACTGCTAGGTGGGCGGTCCTGAGCTGGAGCAGTTAGTCAGAGACCGCCTACCTGACAGTAGAGAGACTGGTGGGGGCTAGAGGAATGGTGGGCGGGCTAGAGGAAAAATTCCAACTGTGCCAGGATCAGTGAACAGCATTTATTGAAGGATGCAATGAGGTGGAGTCGGTGGAGGTGGTGAGGTGTCCTCCTTTAAGGGACTCTGTCAGGTCCAAATAAAAAGATGGTTATCTTTGCATGGCTTCATCGCTTTGTGGCCACAAAGTTATATTTCTGCTCCTATTAATGCCCTTTACTGTCCCACACAATATAATGTTCTCTCAGTGCCCCTAGTCAGCATAATGCCCCTTTTACTGACACCCACACAGTATAATGCCCTCTCATTGCCACAACATAATGCCCCCTTTACTGTTGCCCATACAGTATAATGCCCGCTCAGTGCTGCAACATAATGCCCCCTTTACTGGTGCCCACACAGTATTATGCCCTCTCAGTGCCACAACATAATGCTCTCCCAGTGCCCCTACTCAGCATAATGCCCCCTTTACTGACACCCACACAGTATAATTCCCTCTCAGTGCCACAACATAACGCCCCCTTTACTGGTGCCCACAAAATATAATGCTCTCTCAGCACCCCTACACAGCATAATGCCCCCTTTACTGGCCACACACACAGTATAATGCCCCCTTTACTGGTGCCCACACAGTATAATGCTCTCCCAGTGCCCCTACTAAGCATAATGCCCCGTTTACTGACACCCACACAGTATAATGCCCTCTCAGTGCCACAGCACAATGCCCCCTTTACTGGTGCGCTCACAATATAATGCTCTCTCAGCACCCCTACACAGCATAATGCCCCCTTTACTGGCCACACACAGTATAATGCCCCCTTTAGTGGCCCACAAACAATATAATGCTCCCTTCATTGTCCTCACACAGTGACTATAGGCTGTTACTTATTGGATTATTCCAATAGGCAATTCCCTCCTGCACGGGCCCGCCCCTGATTTGTCTGCAGGAATTACAGCAAATTACATCCAGAAGTTCCTTCAGGATGTAAAATTGAAAAAAAAAAAAAGGGTCTTCCATGCAACCCTCCACTAGACAGACCACCCTTATCTCTGGGGCCCTGTGCAATTGCGTGAGTTACATTAAGGTCAAAGTTGACCCTGGGTTTCTTCACTAGAATGAAGGAGTCTATGGAAGACTACAGAGCTTTCCAGGGACACCATCCGGCAACTCTGACCGCGATTCCCATTGTGTGACCAAACATCACTGTGTTACCCGGCAGGTCCGTCACCAGTGTGATTTCTAGTCTATAAAAACCCAGAAGTGATAATTTTGCAAGTAGAAGTTGCAGTACCCTCAGGTTATCCATTCATGGTAATAGAGTCACAGGTAATCTTTGGTTGCACAGCCAAAATCCCCGTGTAGCCCTAGCCTAAGCCAGCAATCCCATGTATGCTCTATGAGAGGTCTAATGCATGGTCAGGATCCATATTTGGTCAGACAGGTGTTGCAGATTTAGTTGAATCAGTCAATGATCTGCAGATAAATATCTCATGTCTTTGCACTTACCTTGTGAGGTTCTTCCCAGACACTTGCAGCAGATCTTATGGACTGATCCCACAGCCGGATCCCAATTCTGCCCAGAGCTGTGATGTACATAGCACATGTTGCGTTGCAGGCACTTCGGGTAGACAGCCCTGCATTTATGAGCTGCCAGTGGCGGTTACTCTGTATTTTCTCTGCCCATACAATGCACTATTATGTACCTTACTGTGGAGAACAGTGTTACCTCCAGTATTGATGGGAGAAGTGGCGAACAATAGACCATTTATAAATCATTAGTCTTACTATACCTGAGAGCAGCCTGATCCAGGACAGCAAGATCCTTTACAGAAGGTCATACTGACTGGTGACAGAGGAGTTATGTACCGCCATTATTATATAGTGAGGTACCACCATGTAGTGTCAGGCAGAAGCATCATGGTTATGAGGACTTACCATTGACCTGTGGGTATGCCCCCTTTTAATTTCATCATAAAGAAAAATATGGCTGTTTTCTAATGAAAACAGTGCCACACCTGCCCATAGGTTGTGTGTGGTATTGCAGCTCAGCTCCATAAATTTCAACGTGATAAGCAATATCAGCAAGCAGCAAGTGAGCCTCTCTATGGTGGGCTTTTAGATGGGGTGTCCACTGCTGGATATCATGGGTTGTATTGTGGTTTTGTTCTATCATCTTAGCTTACGTTTGGTGGTGTCCACTGCTGGGCTTCATGGACCCGATGATGGTTTGGCTCTATCATCTCAGCCTACTTTTGGTGGAGTCCACTGCTGGATATCATGGCTTGTACCATGGCTTGGTTCTATCATCTTAGCTTACCCTTGGCAATGTCCAGTGCTGGACCTCTTGGACCCTATGGTCATTGGATCTATAATCTCAGCCTACTTTTGGTGGAGTCCACAGCTGGACATCATGGGTTGTACCATGGCTTGGTTGTATAATCTTAGCTTACCCTTGGCAACATCCAGTGCTGGACCTCTTGGACCCTATGGTCATTGGGTCTATTATCTTGTTCTACCTTTGGTGGTGTCCACTGCTGGACCTCATGCTGGTCTGGCTCTGTGATCTCAGCCAACCACTCATAGACCTCATTGGTTGTATTATGGTTTTTGTTCTATCATTTCAGCCAACTTTTGGCGGTGTCCACTGGACCTCATGGTGGTTTGGCTTTATCCTCTCGGCTTCCCTTTTTGGGTTCCACTACTGCTTCTTGCTGACCTCGAGCTGAAGGATTGGGCAGATCTATCAGATTTTTTTGCAGCCACTTTTCTCTATATTAGTCAATATTTTTGTTCTCCTCCCTCTATAGTCACTCAGACCTGCACCCCTATACATATCACGTTTGATCCCGCTTGTCCATTGACCTCTAAGTACCCAAATGTCTCAAATTCAGATGAAATGCTTGAGAACTTGGTCTACAGACTGAGGATGCATACAGAGCATAGTCACTGACTACAGTCCACACATCTTCCCCCTACAACCCTCTTACATGAAAGCCAGCAGTGTATAGACAGTGGCATGACCTAATGTGACATTGTGTGTGATAACATTGTGTCACAGACAGACAAAGTCTGAAGCTTTCGGTGAGCTGGTCTCAGTCTGTATCCAGATAACAGTCTATTACAGCATGGCCCAGTCTGAACGCAGCAGGTTACACACTGGTCCCAGTATGTTCCAGTCACACTGTCCTCTACACTTCATTGTTCTCATACCTCCCCACATACACCCACCCAAATATACCCCACCCTACTCCATGGGGACCAAACTTTATATTATATTCTCTTCCTTCTAAGTATTCTATTCCTGGATTGTTACCCAGCTTTCCACAGATCCTTAACGGTATATTATTCTGATTTATAATGGAGTGATACCGTCTATGACAAAATGTCTGCCCATCAGTGGTTGCCATAATAATTCAGGTGGTTTGCAAATCTCATCCTCAGAGCAGCAAGCTTAACACTAAGAGCAAGCAACCTCTTTGGTCGGCCAGGGCATACTGTACAATGTTGGCCAAAAGTATTGGCACCCCAGCAATTCTGTCAGATAATACTCAGTTTCTTCCAGAAAATGATTGCAATCACAAATTCTTTGGTAATATTATCTTCATTTAATTTGTCTTCAATGGAAAACCACAAAAAGAATTGTCAAAAAGCCAAATTGGATATAATTCCACAGCAAACATAAAAAAGGGGGTGGACAAAAGTATTGGCATTGTTTGAAAAATCATGTGATGCTTCTCTAATTTGTGTAATTAACAGCACCTGTTACTTACCTGAGGCACCTAACAGGTGGTGGCAATAACTAAATCACACTTGCAGCCAGTTGAAATGTATTAAAGTTGACTCCACCTCTGTCCTGTGTCCTTGTGTGTACCACATTGAGCATGGAGAAAAGAAAGAAGACCAAAGAACTGTCTGAGGACTTGAGAAGCAAAATTGTGAGGAAGCATGAGCAATCTCAAGGCTACAAGTCCATCTCCAAAGACCTGAATGTTCCTGTGTCGACCGTGCACAGTGTCATCAAGAAGTTTAAAGCCCATGGCACTGTGGCTAACCTCCCTAGATGTGGACGCAAAAGAAAAATTGAGGAGAGATTTCAGCACAAGATTGTGCGGATGGTGGATAAAGAACCTCGAAGAATGGTCTAAAATTCCAGCAGAGCCTTGTAAGAAACTCATTGCTGGTTACCGGAAGCGGTTGTTCGCAGTTATTTTGTCTAAAGGTTGTGCTACCAAGTATTAGGCTGAGGGGGCCAATACTTCTGTCCGGACCATTTTTGGAGTTTTGTGTAAAATGATCAATGATTTGACTTTTTTTTTCATTCTCTTTAGTGTGTTTTTTCATAGCAAGCAGAATAAATGAAGATATTAATACCAAAGAGTTTGTGCTTGCAGTATTATCTGACAGAATTACAGGGGTGCCAATACTTTTGGCCACCACTGTATATTCCATCCATGTTTTTGGTATACATATAATATATGATTCTATAGCCTGTGTATATACTGTATAATGAATGTCTATGATGCAGATACCGCTTTAACGGCCGTTGTATGGCACAGTTATTTGGGAACTCTCCTGGATGCCGCTTCTAGTTAGGCACTGTATGGTGTAGTTATTTGTACTCTCTATAGCACTACATCATGGAAGGGGAGCCAACACATAATATGATCCAGGTATATTCAACATATAGCGGGCCCTGTGTTCAGAGGTGTAACTTGGATCTCCTGGATCTCAATTCAAAATCTGTATTAAGACCCCTACCTATCGTGTGCCATTTAGAATAGTGGTATATATTACGTAGCAGTGGGGCCTGCTCATGGTCCAGGGCCCAATAGTAACTGCTACCCCCACATCCCCTATAGCTACGCCCCTGCTGGTGTTTTGGAGGGGCCCCTTAAATAGTTACACTTCATAAATGGCCATTGGGGATTATTATATAGCACAGAGCTGGTTTCCCAAGATCCTTAGACAATATAAACTGTAATACAAAGGGATGGCATTATTGCTGCTGGCTCACATTCAATCACCTTGATGGTACGCTGGGCGCACCCTGGATGACATCACTTTTTGCACAGTGGTGGACGATGAATGAGAAAGTGACTCATGTGAGGTACATTGTTCCATGGAGAAGACTCACTTGATCGACCATGACTGACCGGGTACACCAAGAACCTTGGCCCAAGGCTTCAGCGTGTTTACAGCTTCTCAACATGGATGAAGGGCTCTCAAGGGGCCAATATGTTTTTCCTGGAACTCAAAAGCTGCTCACAGGCACTAGATATTTGGGAGCACATACTTACAAGGGCGTAGCTATAGGGGGTGCAGAGGTAGCAATCACTAGCGGGCCCAGGAGCCTAAGGGAGCCCAATGGCTTGTCTACAGTATAAGAAAACACCAGTATTATACATTGCACATGGTATGTAAGGGCCCCATTACAGATTTTGCATTGCGGCCAAGGATTTCAAGTTTCGCCTCTGCATACCGATGATATCTCTGGAATCTGAGGCCATCTAACAGGCTTGGCGGACTAATAAATCCACATTGGAAACCCAGGGCTCAGCAAGATGGATTTTTTACTAGTCCAGTCCTTTTTTGGCCCCCAAATTTATCTGAATTTTACTGAAAAATCTGGACGATCTCAGAAAATTTAGATATGTTGACAACTATGCATTGTCCATACCTTTAGGGGGCATTCACACGGAGTAACGCCGGGCGTGTATTACAGCCGTACACGCCGGCGTTACGGCAGACTGCCGAACACTTCCCATTCACTTCAATGGGAGCGCTCGTAAACGCCGCTGTTACGAGCGCTCCCATTGAAGTGAATGGGAAGTGTTCGGCAGTCTGCCGTAACGCCGGTGTGTACGGCTGTAATACACGCCCGGCGTTACTCCGTGTGAATGCCCCCTTAGTTTGTTGAGTGCTGAAAATCTGGTATATAGGGCTTTAATTTCATGTAATTTTTTTTGTTTTTGCGTGTTGATTTTAACATTACCTTTTACTTTGTTTCTTCTGATTTTCCCTGGAAGGAGGCGGATACATTAGGACCCAGGAACACCTGCAGATTTTGGGCCTCGAAGGATCATATGACATGTGACGCCATTTTAAAATGCAAAAATTCAATGATAGAATTTCTTCTTTTTTCCATTCCATTCCCTAGAATGAGATAATAAAAGATATTGAGTAAGTTATACATATCTTGATATGGTTCCATCAAAATCTACAAACCCAGGCTTAATTCACATCTGCCTTTCAGTTTTAAAACGAAGGACACCCGATGGACCCCATTATAGTCAATGGAGTCTACTGGGCTCTGTGTATTACCAATATTACAGCAGTCCGCGCCTCCATTGGTCCAGAACCATAAATAGGCCAATACTAGTGTGAACCTAGCGTTACTCATAGCATGAAGCTCCTATATCCGTACCAGCCCCCAACTATAATGTATCGTATATAGTGCTGGTCTCCTTATATTGGGAAGGAACACATTATGGGCCCCATAAGAGCTCCTGGGATCCAGTGCGACCGTGGTCTGTTCCCCAATATTCTGCAAAAAAATAAGCCTTTATACACAGTAGCTTAGTGGACAGGAAAAAACGATTGCCGATGCAAAAAACCTGCATTGTGAAAAATTTGGGACAAGGTCATGTTACATATGGAGGGACCCCACCCCTCATATTAGACTTCATCATGACCCCTTTTTATGACATGGACGAAATGTCCTGAACAACTTTTTTTCGGACATTCCTCGGTGGGAGTGCTATGGCGGGCCTGGAGATTTGCCCGCTCTTCCAGGACTGGGGGGGGGGGGGGGGGGGTCGTCCCTTTTTTTGGGAGCCTTCTGGCTATTCTGCAATGCTGTAGTGTGAGAATCACTTTATTATACTGCTTATACTTGTGGTGTCCCTATATATATATATATATATATATATATATATATATATATATATATATATATATATATATATATATACTCATGGAGAGATGACACTATAACAATGGCTGCCTCTATTGCCCCTCGCAACCAATCACAGCGCAGCTTTCATCTTAACCCACAGGAACACTAAATGAAAGTAGCGCCGTGATTGGTTGCTAAGGGCATCAGAGGCTGTTGTCATGATGTCCTGCCATGCATTGTCCCTAGGTATTGGGCACACACATATACAGCAGGGTCTGGGCTCTGGCTCTGACCCCGGGTGTACAGCTGCAGGGCAATGAGGATACCCGCTCTTCACCTCATACTAGCAGGCCGGGTGACGCATGCGCGCTGTGAGCCACAACATGGCGGCGCCCAGCGGCACCGTGACAGCTGGTACCGGGGAATCCGGGCTGAGGAGAAGGAAAGGAAAGGAAG